>NW_016821003.1:407042-419407 GCF_001698545.2 Rhinopithecus bieti | reverse complement strand
CAAAAAAAGGATGAGTTCGTGTCCTTTGTAGGGACATGGATGCAGCTGGAAATGACCATTCTCAGCAAACTATCGCAAGAACAGAAAACCAAACACCACATGTTCTCACTCATAGGTGGGAATGGAACAATGAGATCACTTGGACACAGGAAAGGGAACATCACACACCAGGTCCTATTGTGGGGAGGGGGAAGGGGGAAGGGATAGCATTAGAAGATATACCTAATGTAAATGACGAGTTGATGGGTGCAGCACACCAACATGGCACACATATACATATGTAAAAAACCTGCACATTGTCCACAGGTACCCTAGAACTTAGAGTATATTAAAAAATAAAAATAAAATAATAAAAAAGGGCATGGTGTAGCCTGTGCTATTGAAGGGTTCTTGACTTCTGCCAGCCATTCCTAAAGTCCACTAGAGAATAGCACGATATTCTTTTTCCACCAAGTGGTATTTATTTCTGTGATAACTGAAGAATTCAGCCATACAAGCATCACCCGGGTCAGCTGCCATAGGCAGTGACCGTATTTGTGAAGCTTACATGGTGTCCAGGAGCTTAAATTGACCTCAAACCTCAAGAATTTCCTGATAATCTGGCCGTGATTAGAACGTGGTTCACAATCCTTTCAGCACGTGAAATGACTGGCCAGGTCTTCCAAGAATCCCAAAGACTTCAACCTAAACAAGCAGCTGCCCTCTTAGACGAGCAGCAGCTCATCCTACCGCGGCCCTTTTCCTTATTTGTTAAGGCCCCGCTTCTTATTGTTATATCATCAGCACGATTATTCTGAGTGTTTTCCGGTTATGTGGCTTATGCACTATTTATTTCCTGATTTTTATCTTTTTCTCCAAGAATAACAGCACAGACATCAAGTCATTTCAGCATGGATTTATTCTGCCTGGAAGGTGGGTCCCAGTCACACTAGTACAGAGGTGGCAAAATCATGTGTGTCCAGCAACTAAGTCTGCAACGCAGTCCCATTTAGTCCTCAGGGACCTCATATGGCAGAAGGACTTGTTTCCCAGGAGAGGGCCGGGGCCTGGAGCAGGCTGATGGATTGCTCCTCCAGCAGCTGCAGAACTAGGCCTGGGACCGGGGCTCACTCTACCCCTCTTCTGCCCTATCCCCATTAGCACCTGGCCTCAGAACAGCATTTATGAAGCACTTACCACACCTACCCAGGAAAGGTTTGTGTTCTGCAGTGGCTACCTTACACTTCGGAATGACCTTTGAATAAATCCCTGAAGACGATGAGGCTGGACATAGATGTGCAGCTGCTTCGCACCTTAGTGTGTCATCTGCAAAATGAGGTAACAGCAACCTCTGTCGTATGGGTTACTACTGTCAGAATCCAATGAGGTAATTGTAGGTAGCGCCCTTTGCACAGTGTCAGGCCCACCATGAGAGCTGGGAAGGTGCTGGTTTTTAATATTCCTCTTATTCTTCCTTTCTGTTTTCTGAATTTCTGGGTTTCATATTGAAAAGTGTGGAGGGGTATGTGTTTCTAAGGAGGTAGAGAGTCCCTTAAGCTAAAGGTTTTCCTTTGGAGGGCTGGGGGCCAAGAACACGAGAACCTTCTCTATCTGCAGGGCCTGGTCTTGCTTCCACATTCTGGAACCAAGGGCCAGCAGAGAAAGATAGAGACTAACCCCAACCCCAGGTCCCAGTGGTGGGGGTTCCAGGATCACACAGCCCCCCAGCCTGGCTCCACCTCTCTCTTTCTTAATGCATGAGCAGCAGCACTGAGGGGACTGGGGCTTCCTCGAATTTTAAAAAGCATTTTTCTAACAATTCCAGGAACTGTGAAGTCAGTGGGGAAGGTCATGGGTGGAGTGAGGTCACGGGCCTAGCTCCAGAAGTGTGCCGACAGATAAGGTGCCTTGGGCCAGGGCTCTCCAGCCTCCAACGCCCAAATGGCTTCCCTTTGGGGCTGCAAAGTTTACAGGAGAGACCAGATGATGAAACTGACAATGGAGGGTGGGTCTCCTCTACACCTCCCACCCCAATAGCTGCCTTTGCCCTAGAGGGGCCCAGACACATTCATTGGCAGTAAAAGCTTCAGCCTCCAGAGCAGAGGGGAGGCCCACCGGCTTCTCCCGGAACTTCATCATCCCAGCGGATGCAGGGTCGGGGTATTTAGGGCTGTTTTCTAAGGAGCTGCATTAGGATTTCAGCACGTTTTTTTCTTTGTTAATTTTGTTTATCTATCAATTCAACTGATTCAGGCTAAGGCCAGAAAGAGATTAACTGGGATTTAGGGAGGATCTGTATCAGTTTAATGTGTCTGTATTACGCAGGCATCATTGATATGATGCAAACTCACTTTAAACGCCCACAGGCATCAGCAGGTGGAGATGGTAAGGTTAGTGCCCTCCACCGGAAGGCACAGACACTGGTTAGGGAGGGAGGAAGGCAGAGCCAGCAGCCAGCTCCTGTGGTGCCGGTTATCAGCCAGTTATCAGATGGGTGCTGTGAGCAACTGACCTCCCTGGCTGTGAGTCTGTTCTGGAAAACTGCGGCCTAACCGAGGCTATCCCAGGGGGCTGTCCCGGGCTCTTCCAGCTGCTCAGAGGGAGGGTTCTCAGATCTTACAGACATAGCTAGGTCATGCTCCCCACGCCAGTCAGGGCAAACAGAACACACTAATAGTGAACAATTCCAAGAGGAGATTAAGAAAACAATTCTATTTACAATAGCATCAAAAAGAATAAACATATAGAAATAAACTTCACCGGCGAGGAGAAAGACTTGTACACCAAAACATTAAAAAAAAATGAAATAAATTAAAGAAGAAATGAAGAAATTAAAAGATTGCCTTTGTTCATGAATTGGAAGACTTAATATTGTTAATGTGTCAAAACTAACCAGAGCGATCTACAGATGCAATGCAATCTCTATCAAAATCCCAAAGGGGTTTGTTGCAGAAGTAGCAAGATACATCCTAAAATTCATATGGAATTTTAAGGGGACCTGGAGAGTCAAACAATCTTGAGAAAAAAAGAACAAAGTTGAACGACTCAAACTTCCTGATTTCAAATCATATTACAAAGCTGCAGTAGGCAAAACACTGTGGTACTGGAATAAAGATAGATATATAGACCAATGGAATGAAATAGGGGGCCCAGAAATACACCTTTGATTTTCAGCAAGAATGTCAAGACTATTTAATGAAGAAAGGGTAAATTTTTCAACAGATGGTTTGGAAAAATTGGAAATACATATGCAAAAGCAGGAAGTTAGACCTTACCTCATATCATATAAAACTTAATTCAAATTGATCAGATGCCTAAACATAAGACCTAAAACTATAAAGCTCTTAGAAAAACACATAGATGAAAATCTTTATAACATTAGATTTGGCCAAAACCAGGCACTGCAAGAGTAAATATACTAACAGATAAATTGGACTATATCAAAATTGAAATGTTTTGTGCATCAAAGGACAATGAATGATAATAAACAGAGTGAAAAGGCAACCCATTGAATGGGAGAAAATATTACAAATCATGTATCTAATAAGGGGTTAATGTCCAGATTATATAAAGAACTCCTGGCCGGGCGCGGTGGCTCAAGCCTGTAATCCCAGCACTTTGGGAGGCCGAGACGGGCGGATCACGAGGTCAGGAGATCGAGACCATCCTGGCTAACACGGTGAAACCCCGTCTCTACTAAAATACAAAACTAGCCGGATGAGGTGGCGGGCACCTGTAGTCCCAGCTACTCGGGAGGCTGAGGCAGGAGCATGGCGTAAACCCGGGAGGCGGAGCTTGCAGTGAGCTGAGATCTGGCCACTGCACTCCAGTCCGGGCGACAGAGCGAGACTCCGCCTCAAAAAAAAAAAAAAAAAAAGAACTCCTGCAACTGAACAACAACAAAACAACAACAAAACAATTTTTAAAATGTCAAAGGACACGAATAGACATTTACAAAGGGCCAATAAGCACATGAAAAGATGTTCAGCGTCACTAGTCATTAGGGAAATGCAAATCAAAGCCACACTGAGATACCACCTCACATCCATTAGGATGGCTACTATTAGACAAACAAACAAAAACCAGGAGTCATAAATGTTAATGAGCATGTATGGAAATTGGAACCCTTGAGCACTGTTGGTAGAAATGTAAAATGGTGAAACCACTATGGGAAATAATATAGTGGTTCTTAAAAAAATAAAAATAAATTAGAATAAAAGTAAAAGTAGAATGAATAAAAGTAACAGTAGAATTTCCATTTAATCTAGCAATTCCACTTCTGGGTGTATACCCAAAAGAATTGAAATTAGTGTCTCAAAGAGACATTGGTAACCCCATGTTCATAGCAGCACTACACACCATAGCCAAAGGCGGAGGCAACCCAGATGCCCATCAGCATGTGACTGGTAAACACAATGAGGCACAAACATGCCGTGGAATATTATTCAGCCTTTGTAAGGGAAGAAATTCTGATGCAAGCTACAGGGGTGAACCTTGAACACATTATACTGAGTGAAATAAGCCAGTCATGAAAAGGTAAATACTGTGGGATTCCTCTTAAATGAGGCGCTAGAGTTACCAACTCCATAGAGACTGAAAGCAGAAGGGCGGCTGGCAGGGTCTGTGGGGAGGGGTGGAAGTTACTGTTTAATGGGCACGGGGTTTCTGTTTTGCAAGATGAAATGAGTTCTAGGGATGGGTTGTACAACAATGTACACTTAATATATATATTGTACAACAATATAACACTACTGAACTGTCCACTTAAAAATGGTCATGATGATGAATTTTATTATGTGTATTTCACCACAGTTTAATTCAAAAAATATAAATACACACAAAATGTCTGCACAGAAACCATAATTTTGAAGGAAGTACCCTGTATTGTCAGTGAGTCAGATGTGGGCTGCTGCTCCCAAACCTGGGTGGATTGTGCCCTCTGTGGCCCATCACTGCGGAGGGTGTCAGTGTGAGGAGGAGGGAGAGGGGAGTGGACAGGCTCTGGGCCGCAGGCCCACTGTCCACTGTGGGGCAGAGAGTGTTTCCCTGCTCCCAGGAGAAGGGAAAGCGTGTTGCTCATGCACGTAACACATTCACCTTATAGGGGGCCACTGGACTTATAGCTTCCCAGGTCTGGTTCATCTAAGGGAAAGCCATTTGTAGGGACAAAAATGCTCCTAACTTCCTGTTCAGGGTCTCTTAATTTTATGGACATGAATTACAGCAAGAGCCATTATGCACTGATTCTGATGTGCAGAGTTCCGCTCTGAGCAGGACTACGCCTATTGTATAGACTGGAAAGCTGAGACTTCAAGAGGTTAAGAAACCAGCCAGAGGTCCCACAACCAGCGAGCCACAGAGGTGGACAGAGCCAGGCCTTGGGGTTCTGTTTGGGTTGTTTCTTGCTATTTAACAGACTGCCCTAAATCTCAGTGACTTAACACCCATTTTGTCACCTCTCTGGATTGGGTAGGATGGGGGCTTAGCTGGACACTTCTCCCGCTGTCTTTCTTGGGGTCTCTCCTGTAGTTTAAGTTCGATGGTACAGGGGCCTGGAGTCATCTGGAGGTTAGACCAGGTGGAGGGGCCTTTCTTGTCCTCTCTTGTGGCCTCTCCAGAAGGGTGGCTCAGGGCTCCCAGGAATGAGTGTTCCAGTGAGAAGCAGCAGCAGCTGTGCCCTCCTGCGGGCTGGCGGGAAACAGGCACTGTTTACTGGTACTTATTCTGCTGGTTAGGGGTGAGTCAGCGCCCAGCCCAGATTCCACCCGGGAGGGGCCGCACCAGGGTGTGAACTCTCGGGGTGTGGCTCTCCAACCCTCTTTTGAAATGTTACCTTGAACACTAGAGCTCAGAGCAGAAACCACCAGCCCACTGCGGCAGCAGAGGGGCCTATGGCTGGGGCTGTGGGAACAGGGAGGTTGCACCCAGGGCCCCACCCACAGGCACCGTTGCTTACCCTGCCTGGTTCATGGGCCAGTGAAGGGAGTGGCTGCCCTTCTGCTCAGCCCGGTCTTGGTCCCATTATTTTCTCCGTTTGTTCTGCTGAAGAGAGCCAGGAGGGAGTGAAGTGGCCCCTCCAAGGTCAAGGCAGCATGCAAACCCCACCTGCCCGCGGAGCCCATCGTTTCTTTTATCACAGTGGGTTTCAAGCAGGAAGATTGCCCTGTCCTGAGGACAGCACAGCCAGCTTCATGGGCACTTGACATGAAAACCTCCGGTGGCCTCAGTACCCAGGTGGGTACTCCAGGGCAAAACCAAGGAACATGAAGGTGTTGGGGATGTGCCTGGGCCTCAGCCTGGCAAAGAGCCCAAGAAACACCCGGGTAAACTTTGGGAGTGGGAAAGACTCCCTCCACCCAGGGTCTCCAAGAGAAGGAGGGTAATGGGGCGGGGGGATGAAGACAGGATAAATGAAGGAAGGCAAGAAGCCTAAGGGGGAAGGTGGTTTAAGGGCTAAAGCCCAGGGAGAGCCTTGAAGGCCAGGCAGAAGTATTCAGATCCCAGACCCTGTAAATTCTTTCCGACTGGGCTTGGTCCTACAGGAAGGCTGAGAACAGGCTCTGCTGAGTCTATCTTCGCTTTGTCTTTTGCAAGAAAAGTTTTCCTTTTGTGAAAACTAATCATACAGATTGGGCCATTCTTGTCATATCCAACTAAAACACAGTCAAGAATCCAGTGGGGATAGCACTCAAGGCACAATACATTGTTCCAAAAATGTAATTCTCTATAGGCCTGGCAGCTAAAACTGCCTGCAGTAGCCTGAAACCAGTTTTATCTAGGACTCCTGAAATGACCTGCTGCAACTCTCAGACTAGCTTTGCCCACAGCTGTTACTTCCCAGTCAGAGCTTGCCAGCTACTCAGAACCTCACTAGTGCTAGTGAAATTTCTCAGAGAGTAATGCATAGCATTTCTCCTTTTTATAAAACCTCTGAGCTTCTCTTTGTTCTTCAGAGAGAGCACTTTTGATTCATGCTGGAAACTCTCTCCATCAGTTTGGTTTGCAAACTGATGTTGACATTGAGACCCTCTCTTTTACTACCTAGCCATCCTGGTGGTCCTTTGGATAACACTTGCTTCATGAGGCTGTACAATGGTCTAATAAGAGGGCAGAGGCAATTCGTGGTGAGCCCTTTATCCCCAGGGCCAGCTCCTGGCAGGACAGGTGCAGGAGGAGGGGGCAGGCTTTCTGTCCTTTTCATTACTTATCCCTTTTGTATTGCCTGCATCTGATATTGAGTTTGGTATCTCAGATTAATATTTCTTTCCATAGTAGCCAAAAAAATCATCTGCCACTGAGCTGGACTGGTTAGAGCACTGCACCCTCCCCTTGCATGTTTAATGATCTGACCAAATAATAATAATTCCCAAAGAGTCTTTAGAAATCCAGAGAGGCAGGTTTGCAAAATAAATGTTAAAAATGTCAGAACAGGCTTGCAAAATTCACATCACGAACATTGCATGCAGCCCCACCTATCAAATGAAGGCACCCGGCTGCTGCAGACACACCAGCCTCACCTGGCTTACCTCGGGTCTCCAATTTACCCATCCATTTGCTGGGCTTCTCAAGCTCTTTGGGACCACCCAGCTGAAACAGAAGCATTGTGTCATCCTGTGTCGCCCCCTGGGTAAGGAGGGAAGCCGGGTTGCTAGAATGACAAGGCATGGGAAAAAGGCCTGACTGCTGAAATATTGTTCATTCTCCAAAAGAACAATCTGATCAAGGAAAGTCAAAGATACCTGCCCTTGTTCAGGGCAACAATATGGGAATGTAAGTCAAGATAAGCAGAGGAAAGGCATAGAACCCTGAGGCCTGCGAGGGAGGCCAACAAATATGCTCTGGCATAAGCCAGCAAAGACAGCTTCTCAAGGAAAGAAATGCCAGCCCTTGACTCTTATGGACCCATTCTCTTTCTGTTGGCCTTAAACACAGAAACTAAGACACATGTTTAGTCAGCGATGAGTATACGGACATTAACATCAGACAAGATATTTGAAGTTGAGAGTGACCTAGAAAATAAGACTATTGAGTGTGTGATCATGTTAGACCTTACCTGCTAAAAAATTGCTTTAACAAGGGATTGATTAAGTGGCATTTTAGAATGTAGAAAGCACTTCTCAGCTACAAAGATGATTGCTAGTTTCTTACCTAATCACGAAGAGACACAGACTGGTGTTTTCTTTGTGGCTTTTACACAGACCATAGTATATTATATACAGAGCTCTACACTTAGTTTCTCTCTCTGAACAAGAGTAGAGGATTGCCTTGTTCTGTTAATGCTTTGGAGTGAGGTTAGCTTTGTGTGTGCGCAGGATTTATTCAGCTCTGGCCCCAGTCATTGGATAAATGGTGTGCTATGATAAACATCTGAGCCCACATGCATGTACGGACACGTACAGGAAACGTCCCTACAGGGGGACATGACAGGCACGTGATGTTGGCATTTTTTACTTCGTGAGATGCTGCTAGTCGCCCTCTGTGAAGGTGGTGCTGGTTCACTCTGCTCATTCTCACTTCATGGTGTGGGCACACTCCCTGGTGGGTCCCAACCTGCCGGGTGAAGCAGGAGCATCTCACTGCAGTTTTGAGCGCGTTTTTCTCATCTTTCCCTGTGTATTGGATGCAGTTATTTTTCTGTTTCTGCCTCTATCCCTTGTCCATTTGCTGTGGAGTTATTGATATTTTTAATCACGGATTAATAATAATAACATGAAATAAACTATCCCCTTTGAAGTTGATATATGATGCAAACATATCTCACACTACCACTGTTTAAATTTAAAAATTGTTTGGTTTATTAATATGCAGATTATTTCTATTTTGTATGCAGTTAATGCATTAACTTTTTGGGTTTTGGCTTCTTGTACCTTATTCATACTTCTCTTCTTTATCCCAAAATTAGCTATTTTTTTATTTCTACTACATTTCCTTCCAATAAATGTATTATTTCACCTTTAGGGAGCTTATCATTTATATTTAAATGCTAGGTCCTTCCTGGACAAAGCCTAGAGCTCCTCAATCTCAGCTTTGTCTTCATGCTTTGCACGAGCTTTCTGTGTCTGTGTGTGGTTTATACTCTGCATGTTGATTTGGATGTGTGTGCTCCTCCTGATTACTTGGACATTGTGAGCTCCATTTCTAGCTCATCCTGTTGTTACTCCTGGAACTCTATTCTTCTATGAGATAATGTACCCATGATTTAAACAGAATTTTAGAAGTACTGCACTTTCTCTACTTCCCTCCATCACCTGATTTTAGTTATGTTATTTTTTAAAATTCTTCTGGTGTTTACATCTGTTCTTTAAATATTAATTGATTTTATCAATTTGAATTGATTCCTTTTGGACCCCAGGAGCAAGTATGGCATGTCTGAGGCGCTCGGCTCATAACCAGGGGCTTTCACGATTACTTAAAAGGAAAACATTCAAAAATATATTTTAAAAAATTGTTAAACTGGGAAGCATGAGACATGATGATGTAAACAGAGTGACCTAATGTTCTTAGCTAAGCAAGGGAGAGGTCCTCAGGGTCAGGTTTTCCGGGACGCAGTGCTACCCCAGCTTCCCTCCCCGCACCAGAGTGACTTTGGGGGCTGTCAGCCACACCCCACTCTGGGTCAGCCTAAGCTGAGTGTCAAGCATTGTGGACATGGCTGCAGCCAGCGGTCCTGGGCATGTCCCTCTGCTGACCACTTGACACTCAGTCCTGGTGGCTTTGACTACAGCTTGGTCATGGAGCAGTCCCCATGGCCCTCAGAGCCTCTGAAGGGAGGAATCCAGGCCCAGCTCTTTGCCAGGGCTGGGCTTCCATAAGTAAGGCACAGGCTATGAAGTGCTCACTAGGAGGAGAGGTCCTCAAGAGACCCTCTCTGTCCTCTATCTAGCCTCCTGAGCATCAGTGCCATCAGGTCTCTGGGGACAGCGTGTATCTGTAGATGTTCACTTTGTAAGCCTAATGTCCAGCATCTGTCTCCTGGGCATCCGTGTCCTAGGCATTAGGCTTAGAAAACAAATGACAGGTGCCTCTGGCCTCTTGGGCCTCACAGGGTTTTGAGAGCAGACACCTAGATAAGTTACAAAAAGTCAAAGCTCCAAAGAGCAGCAACAGGTGCAGGCAGGGGACCGTGACACAGAGACAGTGACTCTGCTTTCAGGGGACACTGAAGAGAGGGGCTGGGATCTGAGGGGAGATGGAGGGCTGAGCAAGCAGAGATTAGGCAGTGTTGGGGCGGAGCCATTCCTCCAGCCTCCTGCCCACCACCTCACAACTCCAGTTTTTCCCACTTCCCGGTACCTCTTGCTAAAACCCTTTGAGACGGGACACAAGATGAAAGCATTTGCACGGCCTTGGTCAGCTCAGACATCTGGCAAGTCTTGGATTCTCCTTTCATCAAAGCCAATGGATTCTGCACGCAGCAGCTCCTGAGAGCTGGAAACAAAGTGGGAGAACCCTGTCTGGAGCAGTGTATTCATTCATGTGTGCATTCATTCCAAGTGCATTTATCAAGGGCCACTTTGATGTGCTGGAAATATAGGGATGAACAAACCGGACCAAGTCTTCCCCTGCGTGGGGTTTGCCTTCCAGTGGGGTGGCAGCCAACATGAAATTAAACACAAGAATAGTATCGGGTAGGTAAATGCTATGAATAAAAATGCAAAAAGCCAGAGGCTCAAGGACAGAGGCTGATGTTTTGGGTACAGTGGTTTGGGAAGGCCTCAGGAGTTCACATTTGAGTGCTAGGTGTGGCCAACGTGTCAAGGGTAATGGGGCAGGTTTGACTGATCAACCACAAAAGAAGGCCTCTGACAGAACTTAGAGGAAGTAGCAAACATTGCAAGAGGAACTAAGTTTGTCAAATCACAGCCTGTGTAATATTTGGTCACAGAGAGAGTGAGTGGGCCAGGCCTGCATGGATCCTTGAGGAGAGGTCTTAGGCCGGCAGACAGCAGTCCAGGAAACATACCAGAGCAGTGGCCCTGGATAGGCTCTGGTTCAGCATGGGCTGTGGTGCGACCTGGCCAGGGCAGCTGCCAGCCCCGGGCTAAAGGATGTACAGCAGACGGCTTTCCTGGAAATGCTGGCTCGATCCACGTCAGGTGCACGGAGTGAGGCTTAGTGGTGCCATGAATGCTCACTCCTGCCACCAGCCCAACTCGGTGCAGAAGGGGCCCTAGATACATTTGCTAGACAACAGGGCACCAGGGCATTCTCTTTTCTTCTCATAGCATATATTTCCTGTACTATAGCTTACACTTCAGTAGGTGGCCAAGTCCACGTGAGCTAAGCATTCTGTGCGGCGGTGATTTTTGATAATTTCTGGTAGCAAATTGAGCCAATAAAATGTGACCACCATGAAGGTAAGAAGGTAATCAGGGTCTTTAGAGCCTTATTCAAGGCTCTAAGGGTTATAAGCCCCACATTTCTGTCGCCTGTTAATTGATCAGGCCCTCCTGGGTGGTGGGCTGTCTAATATTCTTTCTTGCCTGTATTTTTCCACACTGTTTGAATTTTACATCTAAGCATGTATTGTTTAAAAGGGAAGCTCTTTTCCCAAATGCTAACAGTCCTGATTTTCATAATTATGATCTTCATAATCCCAAAGCAGGAAAAGCAGTCATCTCTGTGCTGAGCACTCGGGAAACCTCAGATGACTCGTCCCCATGGAAAGCAAGCCACTTCCTGCCATGTTAAAGGAGACTGCGTTGACCTTCAAACCCAGCGAGTAGTGACATGGGTCTGTCAGCTAGTGTTAGGGATGGTGTAGTTATTTTTTGTGAAGGACACAGGAAGCCAGATAAAAGAGACATTCAGAAGGGAGAGAATTCTGGAAATTCATCACATTTTGGAGATTCCTTAAAATAATAAGCTTGCAATAAAACTATTTTGAATCAGTGAAAGTTTCACTTGTCTTTGGGGTTTTTTATCTGGTAAAAGAACAAAAAAATCTCCTAACATCTTTTATTTCATGAGTTGTAGAACCAAGTTTAGCTTTTGTGCAAAGTTGTAAATTTGTATAGAAAGCACATTATTCATGGGGCTAGGATAATTCCAACCAAACCAAAGGACAGGTAGGCAATAAAAATTTAGAACTTTTGAGTTTCTTAGCAGCTAGTGATGCTGGAGAAATTTCCATTCCCAAGGAAAGAAGGAAGAAAAGGAAGGGGAAAGTGAGGTGAGGAGGGAAGGAAAGAAGGAAAGCAGGAATACAAATGTCTAGATCGTTATAATATGTGTGTGTGCATGTATTTATTTGTGTGTGTGTAGGTATTTATGTGTGCTTATATTTGTGTATGTGTATTTGTGTGTATGCATATATTTTATATATGTGTGTGTGTATGTGTGTATATATATATATATATATATATATATATATATATATATAGAGT
>NW_016821003.1:276870-406906 GCF_001698545.2 Rhinopithecus bieti | reverse complement strand
TATATATATATATATATATATATATATATATATATATATATATATATATATATATATATATATATATATATATATATATATATATATATATATATATATATATATATATATATATATATATATATATATATATATATATATATATATATATATATATATATATATATATATATATATATATATATATATATATATATATATATAGTGTGTGTGTGTGTGTGTGTGTGCATGCATGCATCTTTGTGATGCTGTCCTGGAGTCTGCTGCTGCTCCAGTCTGAACCACACACACTTGCCCTCCTTCCCAGGTGAGAAGCTGGCCCTAGTTGCAGGGCTGGCTGAAGAATGGAGAAAGATTTGATTTGTCAGGTTCATGTCAGACATTGACAAAGTCTCCTTCTTGTTCATATGATGCCCACTGTATTTCCAGCCTCCTCACTCTGTGGAAGTCCTGCCTGTCCCAGAGCAGGTTTTGCAGGAACTTACCACACAACTCAGCCCTTCAACAAATTTCAGCACCTGGATGGGTTGCTCTGCCTCTCACAGGCTAACTCAACAGAACTCTTGTCCCTACCATCCGTCAGATTTCAGGTCCTCCAAGGTCTGGTGAACTTGATCTGAGAACAGACCTTCTCTGCAGGGCTGCAGGCAAGAAGTGAGGTGAGCTATGCCTTTTCCAGTGAGAGTCACCTGCCTGGGTTCCCTGAGTCGGCCAATACCAGCTCTAGTTGATGTAGTGTGGGTCACTCATCCGCCTCCACCTACCTGGAGATGTGCTGGGAAGCACAGTGACCCAGCTACCATGTCAGTTCTCTTCCCTCAAAACAGTGCTGACCACAGCTGGCTCCACAGAACAGATATCCATTGAGATGCTCTGAGGGACGTATGAAGGGTTTCAGAAAATACACTCTCTGGGCTTGGAGGTCTGGCACCCACCCTAGCATGGCTATGGCTCCAAAGAAAGCCCGACCTTGCCTAGGAACCTCTGCCATGTCGCCCTCTTCCCTGGCACTCCATGAAAAATGCAGCTCTCACAGCTCCCAGATGTTCTCTCAGCAGGAGCTGTACAGGTCGGCAGGAGGCAGGAGGCCCAGACTCCTTCTGGACAAGTGTAGGCAGCTCTCTCAGTGGGCTGCTGGGGAAGCCCTGCTGGCTGGTGGAAAGAGTTAAACCTTTAGGACAGAATCAAGTCCTTCAGATAACCCAATTCTCCCCAACTTGCGGGGCTGCTCAAGTCAACAAGCTCCCCATACTTAGGGGCCAAGGGTGCCAGACGGCAGGCTGTGGGCACTGATGGGTCAGGAGACCAAGCCAGTGTTACACGGAGAATGAAAACAGAGCATGACTGAGCGGGCTGGGGTAAGGCCCAGGAAGGCCCATTTCCACAAAAGCCACATGGCAAGCCACAGCCCGGTGAGGAAAGCAGCCTGTGCAAAAGCTTGGTTTGTCCAAATAAAGAGAAGAAGGATGACGAGGCTGCAGTCTTGTGAGCCGTGGCAGAGGGAATTAGAGCAGCCACATCAGGCAGTGAGAGGCAAGAAAGGGAGGTCAGGACTTCCATCGGTGTCGTGGAGCAAGGCTACTGGGTCTGAATCCGGAACATGAAATCATCTGAATGGTGGTTTACAAAGAAAGAGCTTGCTGGCTGCCTGCGGGGAGGGACTGCAGGACAAGGATGCCGGATGCAAGTAGGGTGCTTAGGAGGCTTTGCGGCGGGACAAGCCGGGGTGACGGCGTGAGGTGTGAGGGTCAGAGTTGAGCGGGAGCTAGTCTGCAGACTTGGCATGGAAGACAAGAACTCACAGAGAGATCACATGCGCTGTATCTGTCATCCAGGATGGCAACTGCTCCCAGACGGGCACCGATGGAAGCAGTGAGTCAGAGAAAGGGCCAAAACAGTGCCCTGAAGCCTGGCCAGGCAGGGTCACTGGGAGCACCCAGGTGGGGTGTGCAATTGTATGATTCATTTGCCCAACACAGCACAATGCACGACAGAGAAAGTCAAATCAAAGTCCAAGCAAGAACGCTTTGCTTAAGAAAGCAGATGCAAGAAATGTGCCACTTGTTTGTGAAAGTTTTTCGTCAAAACAGCTCTCACAGAGATGAGGAGGTTTGATTTAAATGAGAAATATGCTTACTAAAAACAGATCTTTAGTGAGTAGTGAATAGCTATTATCTTATCTATTTAATTGTATATTTAAATGACATATGAAATTGATTTTATTTTCCTAAACAAGTTTGAATTATATTTTAATTCCCTGAAGAGCAACAAAGTTCATCTGCAATGAGTCAACTGTTTATTCATTCTGATATATGGCCACCTACTACACTGTCTGGCATCTATGGAGAGTTTAACAGATGTTTAATTAATAAGTAAGCATTATTTGGTGAATAGCAGTGCTATTCCAAGATCTTGAGGAAATATTAGAATTGTACAAGATGTGGCCCTTCCTGGAGAATCAGGCTGAACTCAGCTATTCTGCCACTTCTCAGAGGCCAAAACCACTCCATGAGAAGGCTCCCTATCGGAGCCAAATCACCTCTGGGCAGAGCCAAGATAAATCCAGTGCAATCTACAAGAAGTTGTCTGTTTAGACCACACAGATCTGCACAATCTTCCCTCAGGATCCTGGTGACATCTGCTGAAATGAATGAAGCAGTAGATTCAAGGGTACCATGCTTCACAGTCACGTTTCTCATCTTTTCGCTGCTGGGATGTGGTGGGTCTCGGGGCAGGACAGTCTCAGAGGGTCAGTATCTGAGGGCACTATGGATCCGGGGAGAGGGGAGGGTTAAGAATCAGTGAGGAAGGGGCTGGGGGAGGACATTCCACCCCACTCCATCCCCCAAAAAAACCCACAGGAGGCAAATCTTTGGTGTGTACTTGCAAATGCCAAAGAGAAACACAAAGGAATGATTTTTTTGTGGAACACTGAAGAAAAATGCCAATCCCAATCTTTCTTCTGCCTCCTGCTTGCCCCCTGCGCTATGAGGCCAAGCAGCCAGCAAATGGTCAACAGGTGGCCTTTCTGGGCAGAACCCTTTCAGATGTTTAAGAGAAATGACATTTTAGGAGTGAAGCAATGAGTTCAACTTTCTGTGACAAACTTCAGGGGTACTTGTTTAAAAGCATATTATTGGTGTTTCACCCACAAAGGTTCCAATTTGGAAGAGCTGAACTGGGCCCAGGAATGTGTATCCTTTGTGTACCCAGGAGGAGGTGTGGGTGGAGATAAGCAGCTCCTTAACCACACTTCAAGCAACAACTGGGGTGTGATCCTGAGGCATGCCTTCTCCGCCTCCATTGACTTTCTCCTCTCCAAAGGGTTACTGCTGGTGTGACCAGGTCCTCCAGAGGTATTTAAGGTGATCTCATAGCAAAGACCCACGCCCTGGACCCATCCTGCTAGTGATGAATCTGAAGGTTTTGAAGGTTCTGTGCATAACCGTGTGGAGCCTGAGTGCATAGGGGCCCAGAGCTATCCCGATTTCTAATCTGGAGCTCTTCTGTCTCTACCAAACTGCTTCTTTATTGAAACTTTACATCCTAAGGGGTTCACTGAATAACAGCAACCCCAAGGCACCTAGAAGCAAGCGATGTCGTGTTTCTGTACTTGGATTAGAAAACAGATGGGGAAGGCAGGAGAGTGTGTGGTATATTTTAGAAAGACTTTTTAAACGTGATACAGTCTGAGGAAAATTTGCATTCATGCCAGTAGAGGGCTAGATAGCTTTAAAATTGATCATGTAAATGTATTGGCATAGAAACGTATTCACAATATACTTTAAATGGACAGCTGTGTTAGGGTCAAGTCTTACAATGAGATTCCACTGTTGCACTGCCATACACACACTTACATATGCACCCAGAAAAGCACTGGAAGAAAACCATGTCCTCATATTAATAGCAATTGTCTCTGGGTGGTGGAGTTTGGGGAATTGATGCCCTTTTCTTTGGTTTTGCCCATCTGTACGGTAACTTTCCCCCAACAAGTGCATCACTTGTGTCACAATTTCCTTTTTTTAAATACATGGAAACAACCACGGTCTGTATTTATTCTCTGGTTAAAGTGCTAAGCCTTAGTAATCTAGAATATTCATCTGTCCGAGACTGTACCCCAGGACTCATCTCACCATGACACATTCGGCTTCCACCCCAACTCAGTTTCAGATTTCATCTGCTGGATTTCTGAGCCCCACTGTGTGATTAATGTCACACGGGTGACAAGGCATGACTTATAGGCACCAAGAAAGCAGCAGCAGTGTGTGCAGGCTGGGAAGTTGCCACAGTCCTCACTCAGGGCTTCATGCACACCAGGGCAGTCCTGGGTCAATGGTCTCTTTCCCCTCCTCCCGTTGGATAGATGAAGCAGGCCTGAGCAGGAAGGTGGTGGTTCCGTGGGGAATCTTCAGTGACTAGAGTATGTTGTAAGGATGGTGAATCGTCACTTGGCCAGTCAGGGTTTGGCAGTCAAGACAAAGAACAGTGTCTGGACTCACAGCATGAGAGACTGCTGGACTTCAGTTTTTGGAGCAGGCAAGAACGGGGAGCTTCTGTGAATTTCTATTCCTGTCGCCTGTCACTGTGAATAGTGACCAGTACTGCTGGTCAGTAAATGTTTGCTAAACCACTGAGAAACCAAGAAAGTGACTTCAGTCGAACTCTCCGCCTGCTGTGTTCACTTCATTTGCAACATGCATGACTAACGGTTACCCCTTCTCTTGAATACTTCCAGAGGTGTGACACTCACCACCTCGTGAGGAAAGGCACTGCGACTTTGGTCAGTGATATCTGTTAGAAAGATCTTTTCCTGTATTTAGAAGAGTGATTCTCATACCTGAGCATGTATGAGAATCAGTGGGTTTGAGGTGGGCCCAAGAATTTCCCTCTCTAACTAGTTTCCAGAAGATGCTGACGTGGCAGGTTCTAGCACAGTGCTTGGAAATCCGTGAGTTTTCAAGAGGACAATCTAAAGTGTTCCTTTGTTTTCCTTTAGTTCCCCTCATTCTCAAATCCTATGGGGATGACACAGAGAACCACAAACAAAACAACATACACACACACACACACACACACACACACACACACCACCCTTGTCCCTAGCTTTATTCTCTGGGATACACAGGACAAGTTCCTCCCTGTTCTATGTGCAACTTTTATAATATGTGGATGTGACTTTCACATCTTCTTAGTCCCTCTTTATCAGATTTTTTATGAAACAAATGAGCCAGGAAACCATGGTCTGAAAGGATTCCCGCTCTAGTGAGATCCAAGACCCACAGCGAAGGTCAAGACAGAGGTCTTGCCGCAGCCCCGGCTTTCTCCACATGGAGGTCCCAGGAAGGCGGCATAAGCCATTGCCTTGGTAATAACCTGCTTTCTAACTTCCAGCCAGTGTGTCCACATTTTCATGACTTCCAAAGGTTCAGATGAGGATAATAGTTATGAGTTTGGGATGAAGTCTTCTGAGTGACTCCTACGGCCCAGACACAGGGACCTTGGGCTGGAGACAGAGGACCATCCCAGGCTGCAGCAGCCAGCACCTGTGTGGAGGTGCGGGCCTGCGGCTCCCAGCTGTGGTGGACACAGCTGTTTCCTGACAGCACCCTTCCCTGCACCTACACCGTGACATCCTCCTCCTCAGCCTGAGTGCAGGCACCACCTGAAGAGTATTTGGGGGAAGGCACCAGTGCCCCCAAGGTAGGAGCTAGTGCATATGGCCTCGTCCTTCAGAGGGACAATTCTGAGAGGCAATCTGTGTGCTTTCAAAGGCCCCAAAACATACCCTCTTTGCCTCCTTCCTGTCTGACTCTTCCTTTTCCTTCTGCTCCCTGGGACCATCTCCCAAACAAACTCAGGTTCTTCTCTCAATCAAAGTTTGCTAAGTGAGTGAAGAGTCAAATAAATGACTCCACTTAACTCTCCCTCTGATGTGTCAATGTCCTCTAGGAACAAGCCCTTTATAGGAGAACTGTAGGCCAGGGCGGAGTGCATTTGGGATGCAGGCTCTCCAGGGGGAACCTATCACCTGTGCGAATTTAAACCTGCTCAGAGCTTAGGACCCAGCTCTGCACAAGATGGGCAGAAATAAAGAAGACTGAACGTTTACATCTCAGGAGTTTATTTACCCTGGCCTGACTCTTCAAAAAGTGGCATCAGTGCTACCTTGAGGATTAACCACGGCCATTTTTAGATCAGGTGCTATCCTGCCTCTAGCCTCGGATCACCCCTCCTACTCGCTGCCAGGAAACGGAGCCTAGACCCTATGTGTGGCGAGGATTGGCCTGATTTTCACCTGAGATCCACTTAAGAAAGCTGATTGAACTCACAGTGTGCCATCCTGCCTAAGTTCCTCCTCAGAGATTCTATTTCCCAGAGGGAGGGGATCACTTTCAGCAGTGAGGTTTCTATCTGGGACATTTCTCTTCATCTGTGGGAACCTTATTTAAAGGCTAGAAAATCTGAGGGAGAAATGGAAAGAAGAAAGCTGTGTAGCTGTGAAGACGGCCTGGGGCAGGGATTCCCAAAGCCTGACCCTCCGCTGCGCCCCCTGCTCCCCATCAGGCATGGTTAGCCTGTCACGGAACCCTGCACCTGAGCCTGGGCGAGTTCCAGACTCCTCAGCACCCAGACCTCCAAGCTCCTCCTGCCAGGCCACCAGGGCTGGCTCCCGAGAGAATGCACAAGCCTTTTAGTGTATCTGAGAAAACACCTCTGAATCTACTAGTCCAGGGCTTGGACAGGGCACCTCGGGAAGGAGTCTCACAGGTGCCCCCAGAGATCTCAGGGGCACGGAGGGGCTCACCCATAAGGGAAGGGGAGGACTCAGAAAGCTTTGAGGAAAAGGCAGCTCCAAAATGGGTGAGGGCAGAGTGTGCCCTGAGGCCCCCAGCAGGCAAGCAGGTGACTGGAGAAGCAGCCAGTTCAGGTGCCTGCATGCCAGGCTTGTATGCCAGGGCTGGGCTGCCTGAGGTGCACAATGCCACTGGGCCAGCACCATCAGCAGTGTGCTGCCCCTCACACTCAGGGCAGGCCTTGAAGCTGAGAGAGGGATGGGGCAGTGCCCATCGCTCTCCTGCCACTGGAGTGTGACCTCCTTGTCCCCTGACAGCCAATGGGTGGCAGGTGCCTGCCCCACTTCCCACAGCTGCCCCAGGAGGAAGAGAGGCCCATTCCTGTGAGTAGAGCACAGTGAAGCCACTCTATTTTCTGCACAGCACAAGAGACATTCTTCATGGGGTAGAGAGAAGATGCTGCCCTTTCCTCCCCATCAGGCCGGAGTCTTCCCTACTCCCACCTTGGCCCATGGAGGACAGAGGCAGCCCTGAAGCTTCCTGTGGCTCAACTCTTAAAGGCTGCTCAGTTAGAGAAAAAGGATGGTGCTGACCATGAAGGAATCTCACACACACTCCAGGCACCCTGCATCTGCCTTGCTCTCTGCAGTGGCCACTGAGAACTCTTAGGAACTGACCCTTGCTTCTTAGGCACTGGGCATGAGAGAGGCCCTCCCTTGCTGTGGGGGCCTCCCAAGACCAGGGAGGCTGGGCCTGTGGAGGCCTCCCCTGAAACTCCTTACCCAGCGGGATCATGCCCCGGGCCTTTGTGCCTGCCGGAATCCTGGTGGGTGGGGGAAATCAGTTACCAGCATGAGAGCTACCTGCCCAGACCCCTGCTGACCTGACCTCACCTTTTGTTTGACCCAGGAACTTACCCCGCCCTTGCTGGGGGTTGGAACTATCACGTGTCCTAAGCCAGCATGAACAGGCAGGATAGTTGGGCTGATTGTGATTGCACTAGCCATGATGCTCGACTTGGCCCAAGGCTTTGTTTCATCTGTAATAGTCTCCATTATCTCTTGCTGTAAAGTAAGCCACCTCAAAACTTAGTGACTTAAAACAGCAGTTTATTCTTTCTCACTACCATGGGTTGAGTGTGTGGTCCTTCTGCTGTGCTTGATGTGACTGTGTGGCATCGTCATGGAGGGGCTCACCTGGGGTGTGACACCAAGCACGGCTCACTCAGGCCCAGTGCTTTGGGAAACGACCAGGAGACTATGCTCAGCCAGGACTCTCGGCGTCATCTCAGGGTCTCTGCCTCTCTTCGTGGCCTCTCCATGTGGACTTTTTAATTATACGGCAGCTCAGCATTCCCAGAGCACAAATAGGAGCTCTATTTGTAGGAGCTATTTGTAGGAGGTGGCCAGGCCTTCCATAGGCACAGGCCAAGGTCCCTTCCACCACAGCGTGTGGGTCACAGGCCCGCTCTGACTCACGCAGTGGAGGGCAACAGGGCAGCATGAACACCGAAAGCCATCACTGGATTCTGTGTTTATAGCATCTCAATTCCACAGCAATGCCTGAGTTTCCAGCAAGGAGGCAATGAAGACCCAGCCCAGGCAGCAGGAGACAGCGGTGTTCTCAGGGGCCCACTCGTTCTGAGGGACCATAAAAATACTAGGAAAAGACCGTTTTTCATCTTGACTACTTAACAATCTTACTACAGTTTTATTATAGTCTTAAAGATCCCGGCCAGGGTTTTATCTTTGGGAAATATCTGTTTATGTGCCAAGTGCCACCAAACAGTATCTGTTGCAAGTGCCTCCTCCTACAGGAAGCCCTGGCATTAGGAACACCCTGTATTTCTCGCCTGCAGCTGCACTGTGTCACTCACTGATGTCATTCTCCTATCTGAAGGGCGCAGGGTCACTCTTCAGCCTGACGTGCTGCAAGGTCACTTAGCTAAGACCAGCTAAAAATAGCAACTGTTGCTCAGAAACACCGGCTCCACGTCATGGGCTCACCCTGACGCCTATGCCTCCCCAGGGACAGGGCCGCACAATGGAGGAAGAGCCGACTGAGCCAGCACCGGCCACCCTCTGCAAGCACAGGACCTTGTGAGCTGTGAGCTGACTAACAGCTTCAGCATCGAGCTTTGGGGGACATTAATACTTAGCTAATAAGCATTAATCATATCTCACTTAAGTAATGGTTGGGCCAATTTCTGTTTTTAATTAAGAATAAAATTTAAGCATTTGGTTCATATATAAGCAATCTTCAGTGAATGGTAAATTATTATTTTGGGAAAAAAAAGTAAAATGGACATGTACTTAGAACTAAGCTCATAGCCTTGGGCAGTGTCTGGGATTTCTCTTTGGAAGTTGGGCTGGGAAGAGGACGTGCCCCAGAGCTCACTGACTCCGAGGCATGGGAGGAGACTTCCCCAGGCCCACCGCACTGCCACAGTCCCTCTCAAGGCATCTCCAAAGGTGGCATCCCAACCTCAGAGCAACAAGAGAAGAATCGGGGACCACGGGCTGCACTGGTTTTCTAGATTGTGTTATAATTTTCATTTCTCCATAGATGAAAAATGTCTATTGTGTTCATCTTGAAGGCTATGTTAGAATTACAATGCTATTAAAAATTTAATGGATAACCTAAAAAAAATGCAATGATGAACATAACTACCTCCTAGAAACTGTGTTTGTTTCTGCCTTTAAAGTGAAAAAATATTACTTGTTGCTACTCTGTTCACCGTTAGCCTTCAACGTGAATGGTGCAAAGCATTTTCAGTGTTAAGGGGGTTAAAATGATCTTTTAGGAACAGTTTAGACATTAGCAGAATGCCTTCCTTATTCTATCACCGTATTAGGAGAAAGAAGCAGAGCCCCCACCCCAAGCCTGCATTCTGTCCACTCCCAGTAGGCATCAGACAGAAAACTGTGAAGGTCCTCAGTGCTTCAGGTGAATCAGGGTTGACATCAGCTCTGAACTTCCCTTCTTCCACCCAGGTCTGACAGAGGAGAGGTGAGCAAATCCCCTCAAAGCAAGTCAGACAGAGCCTGGCACCGTAAGATCAGGGGAGAGGTCTTCAGAAACAGCAGGCTGACGTTCTCCGCTTCCCAGAGGAGAAAAAGGCCCTCTTACTGAGAAACAGTTTCACTGTCAATGGACAGTTTCCCCGTGCTCAGCCCATGCCCTGAGAGGCCGGAACCCCAGTGCAGGCCATGCACCCACATCCACTCCTCAGGTTAGAGGTTGTGTGGGGCTGCTGGGGCTGCTGGGTAGACTGTGTGGCTTCAACTACAGGCCTTGATTTCCTCATAGTCCTGGAGGCCAGGAGTCTGAGATCCAGGTGCCAGCAGGGTGGGTTTCTTCTGAGGCCTCCCTCCTCGGCTTGCCAATGTCCATCTTCTCTCTGCGTCCTCACAGAGCCCTTCCTGTGTGTCTGGATCCTAATTTCCTCTTATCATTAAAGATAACACTCAGATTGGATTAGGACCCAGTCCAATGACCTCATTTTACGTTAATCACTACTCTAAAGGCCATATCTACAATACAGTCCCATTCTGAGGTACCGGGAGTCCAAGCTTCATCGTAGGAATTTTAGGGGAGACAGAATTTAGTCTCTAACAGAGGTTGTCCCATTTAAACCCTTGGACTTGAAAGTGTACTTCTCATCTGAACTGCTGCAGGTAAGGATAGGAATTAAGAGACCCAAGGAGGAGCGACTGTGGTATCAGGACAGGCTTGCTGAATTGAAATGAAAAACAGAAATCTGCCCATTGTGCCAGTCCTGTTCCCTCTGGACTCAGCTCCAACAAGGTTTGGAAGGACAGACTCCCAGATGCTGCAAGACAATGAAGTTTAAAAACAAGTCCATTGGTGGCATCTAGATCAGGGTTTCCAATCAGATGCCCGGTCCTCTACGCTTTTCACACCCAGCAGGAGGAGAGAAGGCAGCCCTTTCCTTCCGTGGTCCTCGCCCATTTCACAACAATAGTTGGGAATGTGTTTCTGTGGAAGAAGGTCATAGCCAGCCACAGTGGCTCATGTTTGTAACCCTGCACTTTAGGAGGTGAGGCAGAAGGGTTGCTTGAGCCCAGGAGTTCCAGGTTACAGCAAGCTGTGATTGCGCCACTGCACTCCAGCCTGTTTCTGAAAGAGAGAAAGAGAGACAGAAAGAGAAAGAAAGAAAGAAAGAAAGAAAGAAAGAAAGAAAGAAAGAAAGAAAGAAAGAAAGAGAGAGAGAGAGAGAGAGAGAGAGAGAAAGAAAGAAAAGGAAGAAAAGAAAAGAAAAGAAAAGAAAAGAAAAGAAAAGAAAAGAAAAGAAGGAAAGAAAAGGAGAAAAAGAAAGTGTTAGATACAGCTAGGTTCTTCTTCAAACAGTTTTCCAGTTCCCCTGTTCTTTATCCTCTAAATTCTGAGTAACCGCCACCCCGCCCCCTGGCTTTCACTGTGCAGTGACCTGTCTAAACATACTTAGACATGATAAGTCCCAGTTCACATTCCTTCCCTTCCATGGGAATAAGTTAGCTTTCTAGTCCCCCCTCAGATGACCGTTTCCTCCTCTTCCTGGTTCTACTACCACACGCCTACCTTATCTAAGAAAGTTTGAATGTTTAGCCAATAAGGACTATTTCAGATTGTGTGGTCCAACCCCAGTCAATGGGGAAAGACACAGAGGTAGAATCTCCATTAGAAATAAAAGCCCCTACTCTCCTTTGTTTAGTGTGCTTTTGCAGTCATGATTGTTACAGGCAGCACCTTTCTGCAGAAGTAAATTTGCCTTGCAGCACAAGACAGGAAGGAAAACAAGGAAAGGGAAGGGAGGGGAGGGGAGGGGAGAGAGAAGAAGAGAGAGTATGAGAGAAAGAGAGAGAGAGAAAGAGAGAGAGGAAGGAAAGAAGGAAGGAAGGAAGGAAGGAGAGAAAGAAGGAAAGAAAGAAAGAGAAAGAAAGAAAGAAGGAAAGAAAAAGAAAGGAAGGAAGGAAAGAGAAAGAAGGAAAGAAAGAATAGAAAGAAAGAAAAAGAAAGAAAGAAAGAGGAAGGAAGGAGAGAGAAAGAAGGAAAGAAAGCAAGAAAGAGAGAAAGAAAGAAAGAAAGAAAGAAGAAAAAAGAGAAAAGAAGGAAGGAGAGAGAAAGAAGGAAGGAAAAAGAAGAAAGGAAGGAAAGAAGGAAGGAAGGAAGGAGAGAGAGAAAGAAGGAAAGAAAGAAAGAGAGAAAGAAAGAAGGAAAGAAAAAGAAAGGAAGGAAGGAAAGAGAAAGAAGGAAAGAAAGAAGAGAAAGAAAGAAAAAGGAAGGAAGGAGAGAGAAAGAAGGAAAGAAAGCAAGAAAGAGAGAAAGAAAGAAGAAAGAAAGAAAGGAAGGAAGAAAGAAAGAGAAAAGAAGGAAGGAGAGAGAAAGAAGGAAGGAAAAAGAAGAAAGGAAGGAAAGAAGGAAGGAAGGAAGGAGAGAGAGAAAGAAGGAAAGAAAGAAAGAGAGAAAGAAAGAAGGAAAGAAAAAGAAAGGAAGGAAGGAAAGAGAAAGAAGGAAAGAAAGAAGAGAAAGAAAGAAAAAGGAAGGAAGGAGAGAGAAAGAAGGAAAGAAAGCAAGAAAGAGAGAAAGAAAGAAGAAAGAAAGAAAGGAAGGAAGAAAGAAAGAGAAAAGAAGGAAGGAGAGAGAAAGAAGGAAGGAAAAAGAAGAAAGGAAGGAAAGAAGGAAGGAAGGAAGGAAGGTCTTAACACGTTGATAATTTTTGTGCTTTTGGACTTTGCAGCCTTTGGGAGACAGAACTCTTTAATTTACACTTTCCCATCAGGCACTGCATGACCAAGAACCTGCCTGCAAAGCCCCCACTCGAGGGAGGGTTTCTCCAAGGAGCTCTCCCCTTTAAGGACCCAGGATTGCTCCTGAGAGTGTCTACTCTGCCATCAGTACCGTAAAGATTTCATCAGATGTCAGGGAAAGTGTTCAGTTGGGCACTCTGGGCTGAGGGGTGAGGGTGACAGTAGGGTCATCTAGGTCATTTCCCTGTCCCCCGGCCCTTGCCCCCTGATTGCATGTCATTTGACTCAGGCTGAGTCTGGCAGAAGTCATAACGGGGTGGAGATGACTCACACTATGTGGTTTTCCAGCTGTTGGGAGCAGTCAGACAGGGTCCTTCTGTCATCAGCAAGGCCATCACCAAATACACATTGGCCAGGGTTGGATGAAAATATGAAAGTCTCAGTCCCATCACTGGACCATGACAGAAGCCTGACCAGGTATCCTTGTCGAAATGAAAACCTTTCAGAGAAGTGGTTCTCCACCTGTCAGGAGTCACTGATCCTAACAGGGGCATGAGAGCTGAAAGGAAACTTTGACAGTCATTTAATATGACCTCTTCCTTTTTCCCTTTCTTAGCATTTGTCCCAGGTCACCCAGCTGGGAGTCGGGGGGTACATAGGCCAGGATCCCAGCTATGATGTTAGGAATGCTTGGGGCTGGTGGGTGCTTGGGCAGCAGGGAGGTGCTGAGGGTGACATGAGGGTGCACAGCATGGCAGGGCAGCAGAATCATCCCAGAAAGAGAAGACAGCCAATGACATCGAGGCACAGGGGAGGTTGGGGGGCTTTGACAGTGGCCCTGAAAGGCCAAAACCTTTCAGAACTTTGGCCGCAGTGGAATCCCCCAACTGTTTTTGGGGACTGTGGTCAGGGTGATCTGGCTGTGGCACATAGGGCACATAGGGTCACCGCCACGTCACCCTGACCACAGTCCCCAAAAACAGTCTCTCCGCATCTCTGCAGGGCCTATCAGCCAAAATTTTAGCGGGCCTCAAGCCCAGAAATCACTGGAATTCAAGGCTCTTAAAAATAATACTTGGCTGGGATACATGACCACACCACATTATTTCTAGTTAAATCAAAAGCTATTGAGGACCATGTCTGTTTTCATTTCATTTATACAGAGATTCTTTGCAGGAGAGGACACCCCCTGGCATCTGGGGCTGAGGGAGGTACATGTCTTTACAACCTTGAATAAAAGTCATGTAACTCATGGCGGCGCTTCACCTTTTCCCATGGCTGCCGGGGGCTCAGATGTTAACTACATTCTTGAGTCAGCAACCTTCATTAAAGTAGATTTTATCTTATGACTTGTCTTTCTTCCCCTTCAGGGCATGTTGTGTACTTTCAATCTTTGTCTTACATATCCTAACTTTTCTACTTATTTTATTATAATCTGTCTTGAGTCTCTTTAGAAAATAGGAGAATATAAATTGCATTGGAAGAATGTTTTAATCCTCTCTTCAAAAACTGTTTCATATACATTATTTAATTTTCCCCAAAGCCCTGTAAACTCCCCTACTGTCTTCTGAATCTTCCAAGGGTTGGGCAATTTTCCCTCCAGTCATTGAGCTGAGCCCATTTCACTGTGCTCTGATTCTCTAAATACTACTACTCACGTAGGGCAATTCTGTTCAACACGGTGAGCTGGGCCAGCCGTGACTCACAGCACCAAGCCCTTCCAGGGAAGGGAGAGCTGATCTTTCACTCCAGTACGCATCCAGATGAGGCAGCAGGTCCCTGAAGAGCAACTCAGTTCATCTCAAACCTGATGCCCAGAGAAATGCTATTTTTGCTCCCAGTTCCACTCTGTGGTTAGCTGCTCACATCTTCCCATTCTTAGGCAGCCCTGGGTGCAGGCCATAGGTGCCAGGAGGACAAGGGACCCTTCTGCTTTTCCTCTCCATAAACCCATGGCTGAAACCAGTGCTTGGTACTCAGTAGATGATCCGTAAATATTTGCTAAATGAGTGTTAATTTGGGCAAGTCATTTCACTTCTCTGAGTCTCTGTCTAAAAAAAGTGGGGAGATTAACTCCCGGCTTCCTCATAGTATCCAAGCCGATTAAATGAGATTCAGAGAAAGCAAAGTGCTTTGCATTGCGTGTCTTTTGTTATTGATAGTCAAAAAATAACAGCTGATGCCCAGAAAAGTGCCTTCCACCCTGCTAACTTGCACCTCCACTGACCCGGAGCACCTTCTAAGAATATGCCAAAATATTTGCTCTGGGGGAAAGGCACTTGTGCTGATCCAAAGAGATTCAGGAAGGAGGAGTTCCTGTATGGCCTCATTTTGCCCTTAGAAGCTTCTTCCAGTCCATTTCTCCATGCTGAGGAGGAAGCTCAGGTCAAGACAGCAGTAGACAAAAGATCAAATGCCCCTATAGGCCTTTTGAATACCTCTAACCCAGCCATGCAGGGACTCACCTTGCTTTCATGCATCACGACGAGGGAGGGTCCATCTCCATCCCCTCCTCAACAGAGGACATCAAGCCACTGGGCCAGAGTCCTCCTCTGATCGCTACCCCCAGCTGTGTTTCATGGGGTAAGAAATCAGGTATTATAATCCTCTAAAAGACATAGAAGCCATTTTAGAAAACAAACATTGTGCTGGTGCCGACATTTTGGGATAAGTACACAAACATGGCATCCAAGAATTTAAGACAAGCACATTGCATGGGTGTCCAACATTTGCCTTTGGCTATATTTGTGTTTTAAAGAAGAATTATAACCTAAAAATAGGAATCACACTTTATGTATTATATATTTCACAGAGCTTTATTTTTATATTGAAGGCTGGAAGCTATTAAGCTTCTCCTTACAAGTGACCAAAGCCTGTGTTTGCAAGTGATTTTTATTCTGCTGCTTTGCCCTAGGGCATCATTTCTGCCCCTTGCCACCTGTACAAGCTGGACTTGAAGACAAGGGTCCCAGCACCTGGTGGAACCGCCCAACAACAAGCACCAGAGTCAGTCACTGGTTCCTTGTACCCCATTTGCAAGCACCCAAAGCAGTTCTTCCCCTCATGTATCCTTAGATCCACAGCTAAGCCAAATAGTGAAGGTGAAGACAAAGGAAAGGGCTCAGGATAACATTTCCCTTCCCTGAGTTGAAGTCACTAGTGACCTGGAAAACAGGAAGGGGGTGAGGCCTCCTTTAGGGAGAGGAAATGCAGAGGAAGTGGCGCCCAGGGGTGTGGAGCAGGATGGAGCCCACTTGAAGGGTTTCTTAGAAGGGGCTGGTGGAGCCAGCCTGGGGTGGGGTGGGTGGGGAGGCTTGGCTGGGGACAGAGAAGGGCAGAACCACTCCCAGGATTGTTTTCCAAGGACAATTTACAGTACCCATTGTTGGCTTTTCCTCTGGGTAATTAGGCACAACATGGGAGCAAGGGATCTTCATCCATCTTGTCACTGGGTTTCAATTTTCTCGGTACTTCAGCTTCCAGCTGCCTTGGCAGATGTTCTGTCCACAAGTTCCAGGAAGTTCAGCAATGCTTCTGCACTGGTTTCAGCCAGAGCTGACACGGTAAGCAGCTTTAATTTGATATGGCTGGATGCACTTTGGGGCTGGCTGCAGCAGATGAGAAAAGCATCTCGTTTTATGATTTCTATAGCAGGGTTCATTGTGAAATTTAAAGCAGAGAGGAGACTTACTTCTTTAGCCTGGGTGTGACACCCTTTGAAGCTAGCTGAAGTAAAATGCTTTGCCAAGGAGGAGGGAATGAAGGAGTCAGCATACAGAATAAAACTGGACCTTAATCTATCGGTGAGATAGACACGGCTGCTCAACAGATGAATGAATACATTTCCATGGTGCAATGAATCATTTCCGCTGTCCCCTTAAGAGTACATTTCTGAGATGCACTTCTATAGTGTGTGTGCATGCACCTGTGTGTGTGTAACCCAAATAGAAACCGGCCTTCATCTGGTCCAGGCTATACACAGAGTCACTGTCAAAGCAGCACAAGCCTGAAACAAAAGGCATCAGTGGCTAATTTCAGTTTTCACTCAAGTGTATGAAAGAATGCTAAAAGGAATTCCATTTAAAAACCAGAGCAACACTTCTCAAAATTATCTTTCATTTATTTTCTTATTGTTCCAAAACTCGGTAGCCTTTCACTTGAAATGGCAAACATTCACATCACTTCCAGCTTTTGAGTCTTTCCTATTTTCATCCTCTGTCTGTGCTTTATCAGCACTTTACATGGACTGAAAAATTTTCCCCCTATTTACCCATTACCTGAATTATTCAAAACAAAAGATGTCTCAGAAGCTGATCCAAGAAGCAGGAACCTCCTTCCCTTCCTGTCTCCGCCCACCCTGCCTGTCTGTCCTGCACCCCAGACCTGGCTGGCTAACACCCAGCCCTCCTTAGGAGCAAGCAAGGGAGAGGCTGAGACTCATTCAGAGGTTTCTAGTCCTCTGAATGGGTCCTGAGGCAATGGTCAGGCAATGAAGAACAGGGGTTTAGAGCAGGGAGAAACTGGATTTTTTTTTAACCCTGATAGTCTTAGTCTCCCATCCAAGTACTAACCTGGCCAGACCCCGCTGAGCTTCTGAGATCTGCTGAGATGCGGCATGATCAGGGTGGTGTGGCTCTTGGCAGAAATCTTATTTTCTGTGTTGCTAAATCATGTTGCTGCCCTAGCTCCCAGGCCCAGCTCTGCAGACTTCTAAAAAGAAAAGCCCATATGGACGGGCCACCCAAAGGTGTCTCCACTGACAGCCCAACTCCCCCCCATCCCCAGCACACACACAGGGCAACGTCTCCTTCTCGGGCGTGAGTGTCACCCTCTGGAGTTCTCTGAGACTCTCCCACACTGCACAGTCTGGAATCCAGTCCCCGGTTTCCTCACAAGCCTCGGGGTCGGTGGTGGAACTCACAGGGCCCTTGCTTGTGGAAACTCTCAGAGGAGGCTGTGCCACTGTGAGACTGCCTCTGTGCCACTCCTACCTCTAGAAACCTGGGTTGGCACCCCGAGGTGTGGGCAGAGGGATGGGCTGAGGCGAGATGAGGCAGCAAGCTGAGCCCAGGAGGCCCCAGGAGCCAGCCCCAGCTCCTCCAGGAGGCTGGCTTAGGCATGCTGAGGCTCCAACCCCCTAGCCTGCTTTTCGCCAAGTCAAGACTGACATTTCGTGCAGACCCAGGGATCCTGACGGAGCTGAGTAAAGTATGATTGTGCAACCTGAAAGTTCTTAAGCCACACTAGCATGCGAGCACAGGAAACTGCTGTGCGAGTGCAGGGCCCTGGAGCAGATCCTCCGCTGTGGAGGGGCGCAGCTGCTGTGGCCCCAGGCTGAGACGATGGTTCCCCAGCCTTCCTTGTTGTTGGGGGTGGGGCGCAGTCGCTGTGGCCCCAGGCTGAGACGATGGCTCCCCAGCCTTCCTGGCTGCCTCCCCATTTCCTCCCACACAGGCTCACCACTGTAGTCCTGGACACTCACTGCTGGGCTGGTGCATAGCAGGAACCCAATACATGAGTGTTGAGTGACTGGATAAACCCCCAGGCACTGACACCCTCCAACAGGGAACCCCTTCCTCAGGGAGTTCAGCTCGCATTTGCAGAAAGCAGAGTAACATACATGACATTATAGAAAATAGCACAGGAAATGTAAAAATTGGGGAGTTGAAATGGCTGCAGGTGTGTGGAATGGAACAGCAAGGGCAGTTCCACAGCAGAAAAGGGTCTCAACCTAGGCCCTGGGAGATGGACACGATTTCCCAGCAGGGAGAAGTGAGGTCAGAGGCCCCTAGCCACAGGGATAGTTGGCACACAGAGGTGTTAACTTTGGGATGAGTGTGGTTGAAGCCAGGGAAGGCCAAGCCCTGGCATCTCACATTCAAAGGAGCAGGTTCTCCTTGGAGCAGCCCCCAACTGCCCAGAGCAGGTGGGACCCCCAAGTATTGTCTCTCATGGCACCTTTTTTTTCACTGTGCTCATTACATTTGTGATATAATTCAGAGTAAGTCATGCAATGACGTATTAAATATCTGTCTCCCCACGAGACAGCACACTGCACAAGGGCTGGACCTTAACACTTGGGTTCGCTGAGTACCTGGCATTGTGCCCAGTATGTTGTAAGGTACTCAGTGACTGCGTCAACACGGACATGAAACCGCCGGGGCAGCTGCTCCACCACCCCTACGCTCACTGCAGACATGGGCTCTGATGAGAGGGCTCCTCTCGAGGCCTAAGAGTGCTCCTGGCTTCCAGGACGCAGGGATAGATGTGTCATCCAGATGGACCCTGGTTGACACCGGACAGAGGGACCTGGGACTGCACCAGGACTGATGGTAGAAGAATAGCAGAGAGGTGATCTGGGCACCCAGTTCAGAGAGTCCTGCTTGGGGGCACCCCTCTCCTGGAGGAAGCCAATGCTATAAAATTCCCTTAGCTTCTGCTAAGATACCCCAGCTTCTGCTTCCCTGGGTTGGAGGGGCTCCCATCAGGCCCCTCCTTCTCTTTGGCTCCCTATTCCCGAAAAGGGAAGATTCTAGCAGCAAGGTCCCATTCTGACTCCAAGATGTAAGTCCTGTGCCTTCTGCTGGCCAGGCCCCCGCACATCCTGGAAATGGGCCATAGGGATCTGGAGCGCTCTGCAGGGTCTCTCCCCAAGACCTGACTGGCCAACCTCCTCTCTCCTCCTCTCTCCCAAGGAGGAAGGAGCTGTCTGAGGAGAGCAGGAGGCAGGCCCAGCTGGCCTTGGGCAGGTGTCCTCATGTACTGGGGACAGAGAGGGGTGGTGCACACAGATAGCAAGCAGCCTGCACAGGCCAGCACTCAGTGGCCGCACTTGCCAAGTGGAGTTTTTGCTTCATCCGCAGCCAAGCCTGTGAGCTACAAACAGCATGTGGATGAACACGCTGGGCTTTCACCTTTGGAATCATGGTGAGGGCAGTATCCTCTCTGGAAAAGGGTTACAGTCCCCACTGACCCCCAGGTTGACAGCTGTGAAGGAGGCAACAGTGACATTTCCTACAATCCCAGGCCAGCAGCCCCAGGGAGGGAACATGAAGAGAACCCTGGGAGCTAAAGCTACAACTGCTAAACAGAGCCCTGTGGGCATCAGGATGGGTTCAAAAGGAGATATCTGGAAACGAGACCAGACAGACTGGCAGGGGTGGCCAGGGTGGGAGCATCTCAGGGAGTACCAGAGCAGGTACAAAAATCTATTCATTCATTCAACACATAGTGGCCACGTGGTCAGATATTACCATCTACCTTTGGGAAGACAGATGTGAGGATGAGATGGGGCGGTCACAGGTCAGCAGAGCAGAGCACAAAACCAAAGAGGAAGCCCCTGCTGCAGCCTGGGGGAGAGCACCTGGCCCTGGGCAAGGACGGAGGCAGAATGGTGGACCAAAGAGGCACATGAAAGGTGATGTGAGGAACTGATGTCCTGAAAATTGCACCTTGATGGCAATTTTGGTTCTTCTCTGCAAAGCCATGTGCCTCAGCCTTGTCGACATGCCAGAATCACCTGGCAAGCTTTGCAAAATGTTGATGCCCAAACTCCAAGCACAGAGATTCTGGTGTCTTGGGCCTTGGGTGCAGCCTGGACATCTTCATTTAATGCAAGTGATTCATTAATGTGTGACAGTGTTGGAGATCCCTGGCTTGGAGAATCCTAAAATTTTCTCTAACTTTAGCTCAGTTGCACCTGTAGGCAGAGCAGTTGCAGCTGATGACAGGCAAGCTGTGGGAGCAGGAGCTCAGTTAGGTTTCTGGATCTCTGAGGGCCGCAGGGTCCACCCACCCACCTGTAGATTCTGCAGTATTTGTTGCTTTCTGGGTTCTGCCTCCAGCTTTCTGGGGCTGTCTGGTGGCAGAACAGTAAGAAGGAGAGGGAAAGGAAACATAAACCCGGTTGATTCCAAAGTCCCTCCTGGAGAGACAGTGCAACCACAGGCAGGTTGGGCTCAAGGGCTGTGCTGAGCTGCAGCTGACTGGGACTGCACAGTAAGCTGTCGGGCATGCGCCACAGCGGCCGGGGGCCTCTAGTGGGCCCTTCGCCTTCCAGAAGTGTGTCCCTTGCCAGGGTTATTTGCGCTCCTGCAGCGCTGAGAACTGGCCAGTCCCCTCCTCTCCCAGACGGAGGGCAGGGCTGCGTGGTGACCTTGGGGGACCTTGGACACTGGCTGCTCCGAGGGTTTTCTGCCAGTTCTATCTATTTGGGATGTGTCCAGGGAAAAGGCCTCTATCAGCTGTGAGAAAGAGAACACACATTCCTGAAATATCTGATAAAAAAAAAGATGATTCGTTTATCTACCCCTCTGGCCAAAATGCACACCTGTGGCCACCCTAGCTGCTCTCCCTCCTCCCATACTCCCTGCCATGTGGCCCTGTCCCCTCCTCATCCCACTCCATTTTCCACTTCTGTCTCCAGGCTTTTCCTTCTCTCTTCATCTTTCCTCTTTCCTCAGTGTAATTTTCAGCCTCAAAAATAAGCTGCTTTTTTTTTTTTTTTTTAAGAGGCATTCCACTCTTGTTGCCCAGGGTAGAGTGCAATGGCACGATCTCGGCTCACTGCTGCCTCTGCCTCCCAGTTCAAGCAATTCGCCAGCCTCAGCCTCCGGAGTAGCTGGGATTATAGGCGCATGCCACCATGCCTAGCTAATTTTTGTATTTTTAGTAGAGACAGAGTTTTACCATGTTGGTCAGACTGGTCTCGAACTCCTGACCTCAGGTGATCCACCCATCTTGGCCTCTCAAAGTGCTGGGATTACAGGCTTGAGCCACTGCACCCAGCCAAAAAGCTTTTAAAAATTACTTGTAACTACCTTTATAGCCCTCTGAGTCTTTGAGAGGAAAGAACTGTGAAGTTTCTCAACAGATCAAATTGTGGGGTGGCCTTTCCCAGAGAGGAGAAATCACCTCCTGGGGGAGGCTGGGCTCATCTCACGTGGGGAGCGGGGCTGCGGGTCCCATTCTTGGGCAGAGGCCAGCAGACGCCATATTTGTTTGGGGAACGTGCTCCCACCCTCCCACACCCCAGAGCTGCTTTCCTTCCTTACCCCGGGTGGTGCTGTGGCCCCAGGAGATGCAGCAGGGCCTCATGGCTCCAGTGGCGGGTTCCTTAGTGCTGAAACTGGAGTGGGTCAGGACAAGGTGGCCTCGACCTTTTCCAGTCCACAACCTGCAATGACAAAGCCACAGGAGAGGGAGGGGAGCACCGCACAGATGATGCAGGGGCCACTCAGCTTGTAGGTGGATTTCAGTGATAAGTTAGGTCACTGCAGGCTCTTCGGAGAAACTTTCCGGGTTATGGATGAAAATAAGAAGAGAACCAAGAGAATGCATCTCACAATCCTGAAAGCTCAGCCCCTGCGGTCATAGGCAAGAGGCAAATGTGACTCTGACCCGCCCAGCCTCTGGGGCTTCCTGTACCAGGTTCAGGGCGAGCTGTGTGCTTGGAATCCATCATTAGGAACAGGTGACATTGGTGGCACATGTGTCCCCTGAACCGAGATGTCTGTGTTTAATACATTTCAGAACAATGTCTGGGAACATTACTCTTTCAAATGTACTTAAATTTCTCAGCTTCAACCATGTGGAAATTTTCACTTATAACCTAAGGATGCCAGATAGGGAACTGAGTTCAACGTGCACGCCCACCTGACTCTGTTTCACCTCTGGGTACACAGACGCTTTGGGAATTGGAAACGTTCACTCAGGCATTCATGGGCTCTCCATGTGCCAGGCATGCACTGTGGTCGACACTAGGGATGGAGAAACAAATTAAGATAAAGTCCCTGTGCTCAGGGGCATGCGCTCTAGTGGGGGATTCTAATAATGCGCGAGCCTCAGCAAGGAAGGAGCTTAGCTCCGGTGCAGCAGCACATGGGGAAGGTCACAGCATCTGGGGGTAGGTGGGTTCCTTAGGCAGGGCAAAAAAGAGAGTGACCTCTGTGCTGGGACCTGTCCTTACCATGGGACCAGCTGCAAAGACCTCAAGCAGGGCCCTGTGGGTGTGGGTGAGGAGGCCAGGGAGTCCAAAGATCCTTAGAGACTGGAGAAGCTGAGTGTGCAAACAAAAGAGAGAAGGTGGGTGTGGCCAAGAGGGGCAATGCCAGGAGTGCCATGGGAGATGCCTGCAGAGAGCCACGCAGGGGCCACATCACAGGGAGATGCCTGCAGAGAGCCACGCAGGGGCCACATCACAGCACCCCTCGCCGGTGCTGCTGACGTGCCAGTATGGTGACAAGCCACATCCAAGCAAGTGATGAAAGGAGTGAGTTGTTTTGCAAAAACAACTTGCCAGCTCCTCTACAGAAAGTGGATAGGAAAGGGGACACAAACCTATCCATTTACTAAGTCTTCCTTTAACAAAATCTATCCATCTACTGATTTCTTCCCTTAACCAAATGTTATTGACAGTCAGCCCAGGTTAGTGATCAACAGGAGTTTGTGAAGATTGGGACCATATCACATATCTCTTGTCAGTTGATTTTTGTATAAGGTGAGAGATGAGGATCTAGTTTTATTATCTTGCATGTGGCTAGCCAATTACCCTAGCACCATTTGTTGAAAACTGTGTCCTTTCCCCACTTTATGTTTTTGTTTGCTTTGTCCAAGATCCATAAGTGTTTGGGTTTATTTCTGGGTTTTCAATTCTGTTCCATTGGTCCATGTGCCTATATTTATACCAGTACCACACTGTTTTGGTGACTATGGCCTTATAGTATAGTTTGAAATCAGGTAGTGTGATGCCTCGAGATTTGTTCTTTTTTCTTAGTCTTGCTTTGGCTATGTGGGCTCTTTCTTTGGTTCTATATGAATTTTAGAATTGTTTTTTCTAATTCTGTGAAGAATGATAGTGGTATTTTGATGGGGATTGCACCAAATTTGTAGATTGCTTTTGGCAGTATGGACATTTTCACAATATTGATTCTACCACAAGCATGGAATGTTTCCATTTGTTTGTATCATCTATGATTTTTTTCAGCAGTATTTTGTAATTTTCCTTGTAGAGGTCTTTCACCTCCTTGGTTAGGTATATTCCTAATTTTTTTGTTTTTTACAGCTATTGTAAAAGGGGTTGATTTCCTGATTTGATTCTCTGCTTTGTCACTGTTGGTGGATATAAGATCTACTGATTTGTGTACATTAATCTTGTATCCAGAAACTTCAATGAATTCTTTTATCAGTGCTAGGGGTTTTCTGGAGGAGTCTTTAGGGTTTTCAAAGTAAATGATCATATCGTCAGCAAACACTGACAATTTGACTTCTTCTTTACCGATTTGTATGCCCTTCACTTCTTTCTCTTGTCTGATTGCTCTGGTTAGGACTCCCAGTACTACGCTGAAGAGGAGTGATGAAAGTGGCATCCTTGTCTTGTTCCAGTTCTCGGAGGGAATGCTTTCAACTCTTGCCCATTCAGTATTGTGTTGCCTTTAGGTTTGTCATAGATGGCTTTTACTACATTGAGGTATATCCCTTGTATGCCGACTGTGCTGAGAGTTTTAATCATAAAGCAATGCTGGATTTTGTCAAATGTTTTTTCTGCATCTATTGAGATAATCGTATGATTTTTAAAAAATTTTGTTTATGTGGTGTATTACATTTATTAACTTGCATATGTTAAACCATATCTGCATCCTTGGTATGAAAGTCATTTGATGACTGTGGATTATCTTTTTGACATGTTGTTGGATTTGGTTAGCTAGTATTTTGTTAAAGATTTTAGCATCTATGTTCATCAGGGATATCAGTCTGTAGTTGTCTTTTTTGGTTATGCCTTTTCTTGGTTTTGATATTAGGGTGATGCTGGCTTCATAGAAGGAAGTAGGGGGTTCCCTGTTTATCTTGTGGAATAGTGTCAAAAGGATTGGTATCAATTCTTCTTTGAACATCTGGTAGATTTCTGCTGTGAATCCATCTGGTCCTGGATTTTTATTGTTGATAATTTTTAAATTACCATTTCAATCTCACTGCTTGTTATTGGTCTGTTAAGGGTATCTAATTCTTCCTGATTTAAGCTAGGAGGGTTGTGTTTTTCCAGGAATTTATACATCTCTTCTAGGTTTTCTAGCTTATGTGTGTAAAGGTGTTCACAGTAACCTTGAATGATCTTTTGTATTTCTGTGGTGTCAGTTGTAATATCTCTTATTTCGCTTCTTATTGAGGTTATTTGAATTTTCTCTCTTCTTGGTTAATCTTGCTGCTGGTCTATCACTTTTATTTATCTTTTCAACATTTTTTTCTTTGAGAAAAACATATATTCCCCCCTTGATTTGCCATTAGGGAATAATTTCAGGTTAGGTCATCTTTTATAACTTGCAATATGATTGGGAGAAGTATGTTATTGAGTGGCAAGTGTAATTTTAGTGTTAATCTTAGCTAAATCTTTCCTGCAACTAATTCCTTCATGGCTTCCACAAACTATCTATGACATGCTTAAACTTTCTGACTTGTCCTGAATATTCCTCTTTTTAAACAACCAACCATTCTTTTTAGGACAAGTATTTACCATCCATCCTTATGATCTTTTCTTGATTTCCACAACCATCAACATGCCTAAACCTTCTGACTTGTCCTAAACATCTCTTTTCAACAACCAACTATTTTCTTTAAGACAAGTATTTACCATCCAAGATCCTTTGTTATATAAAATCTCTTTCCTTTATAACCTTCTTTTCATTTTACCCAATTTATTTATTTACCCAATAAAAAGTCCTTGTGGACTCAGTGACAGTAAAATTTTCATGCTTCCTTTTTGTTGGTAACTATTATTCCTGCTATAAGGATAATAATTAAGCAAAATACTATAGCAATGAAAACTCTCTGTCTGATATTCCAGTTAGGTGTCACAGCATATAGTCTCACTGCAAATAGAGTCAGTATCGCAATTCCTGCAAGTGTGGTGTAGTAGATAATTTTTATCTAAATTGCCAAGACACAACATTTCCCTTTTGGGGGTCTATGAAGTTACAAATGCAATCCCATGGATAATTAAAACCTCCCTGCAAATATGCATCAAAAAGAAGTTTTAATATCTGACAGTACATCTCGAGGGGAAAAGTAGAAATGATGGAAAGTAAAGGTGGGACTGAGTGGGATGAGTAGCCGTTGCTCATTTATTTATCGTTTATGATTGTCACCTAAGATCTCCTATTTCTTCAAATTGGTATCCAGGATGTTTATCTGGGCTGTCAAGGGTTGCTCCATCAGCTTTCTAGTCTTTGATTGGAGTATGATGTATCCAGACGTTGATACCTGTAACTTTTATCACATTTTGATGAATGTTATACCTTGATATCCCAGATGTGGTCTCCAATATGAAACAGCTACATTTTCTGGGGTATATACCCTAGGGTTCATCATCATGCACCAGGAAAATTTAGGAAACAGACATACATGAAGAGTTTAGGAGCAGAGGCTTAATAGGCAGAAGAGAAGAGAAAAAGGAACAGCCCTCTCTCTATGGAGAGAAAGGTCTCTGAGCAGAAAAGACCCAAAACACATCAAATTTGTAGTGAAGCTTGAGTGGAAGAGTGGTGAAAAATTGATGTTTTATGAAAATTTCATAGGGACAATGACCCAAAGAAATCAGCAGTTTGCAAATGGATAACTCATTTAAGAACAGACAAGACAATGCTGAAAATGAAGCCCATGATAGTAAAGCATCCAACATTAATTTGTGAGAAAAATATTCATCTTGTTCACGTCCTAACTGAAGAGGACCAATGATTAACTACACAAAAATAGTCAACACAGTAGACACCTCAATTAGTTTAGTTTACACAATTCTATCTGAAAATTAAAGTTGAGTAAATTTTCTACTCAATGGGTGCCAAAACTCTTTCACCCAGATCAGCAGCAGACAAGAAGAGAGGTTTTCATGGAAATTTTAATCAAATGGGATCTCCATCCTGAAGCATTTCTTCAAAGGGTTATTATGGGAGATGAAATATGGCTCTACCAGTTCAATCTTGAAGACAAATCACAGTCTACCAAAATGGCTACCAAAAGATGGAGGGGATCCAGTCAAAGCAAAAGTGGACCAATGGAGAGCAAAAGTCATGGCAATAGTTTTTGAGATGCTCAAGGCATTTTGCTTTTTGACTTTCTGGAGGGCCAGAGAATTATAACATTTACTTATTATAAGAGTATTTTGAGAAAGTTAGCCAAAGCTTTAGCAGAAAAATGCCTAAGAAAACTTCATGAGGGAGCCCTTGTCCACCATGACAATGCTCCTGCTCATTTCTCTCAGTAAACAAGGGCAATTTTGCCACAGCTTTAGTAGGAAATCATTAGGCACTCACCTCACAGGCCTGGTTTGGCTCCTTCTTACTTCTTTTTTTTTCTAATATTAAAAAATCTTTAAAGGGCACCCATTTTTTCAGTTAATAATGTTTTAAAAACCTGATTAACATGGTTAAATTCCCAGGACTCAGTTTTTTTAGGGATGGACTGAACAGCTTGTATCACTGGTTTCAAAAGTTTCTTCATCTTGCTTATGTTGAGAAATAAATTTTTATCTTTAATTCCATTTTATCACAATATTTTCAAAATCCTCTTTTACTTGGCTTGGGTACCTGGGGCACAAAATAGACAATGCACAATTTCCTGGGGCGTTGATGTTATTATTCAATAATAAAACAAGGGTCTCTGTATTAGTTAACTAGTTTGTTCAGCAACAAAGTTGCAAAGACTGGGTGGCTTAAATAGCAGACATTTGTTTTCTCATCGTTCTGGAGGCCAGAAGTACAAGATCAATGTGTCATCAGGGTTGGTTTCTCTTGAGGTTGAGGCCTCTCTCCTTGGCTTGCAGATGACTACCTTATTTCTGCCTTTTCACACGGTCACCTTCTGTGCGTGTGCACCCCTGGTGTCTCCTTGTGTGTTGAAATTTTCTCTTCTTACAAGGACACCAGTCAGATTAGATTAGGATCCACCCATATAGCATCATTTTACCTCTTTAAAGGATCTGTTTTCAAATATAATCACATTCTGTTGGAGGAATATGAATTTGGAGGAATACAATTCAGCTCACAACAGCATTCAGATTAAAGAACAAGAAGTAAATCATTTCTATTCACAGGTGAAATAATCTGACAAATAGAAAATACCAAAGAATCCATTAAAACTATTAAAGCTAATAAAAGCATTCAGTAAAGTTGCAGAATACCAAATCAACAAAAAGTTGTATTTCTATACATTATTAATAAATAACCTGAAATGAAAATTTAAAAACAATGCTATTTAATATAGTATCAAAAAATAGTATGCTTAGTAATAAATTTAACCAAGGAGGAGCAACACTTGTACACTGAAAACTAGAAAACTTTACTGAAACAAATTGAAGAATACCTACACAAATGAAAGACGTCCTATGTTCATGGATTGGAAGACTTAATATTGTTGAGATGGCAATACACACGAAGTGATCTATGGATCTATTAATTTGCACACTTTTTGTATGTACATTTTACGTGAATAACAAGGGCAAGAAGAGAAAAGAAAGAAAGAAAACAAAAAGCACTTTTCATCACATTTTGAGAGAAAAGTATCTAAATCGTATCCAATAAGCTCTTAGTTATCTTTCCAACTCCCCTCTCCTCTCCCTCACTATAGCATGCTCCCACTTTACAGAGTCTGATGACAGAACAAGATGGAATCAGATATTCAGTATTTGTGTATCTGAAGACTATTACAGTAGTCTTAAAAAAGTCTGGCCCGAAAAATGGACCAAACTTCCCTTTACCCTCACAGGATGGTTCTAGGACCAAAGACAGATGCCAGGAAAGCTTCAACTCGGTGGTAACCAGTGTTCACGTCTGAGAGCTGCCCATGGAACCATATGCCATGTGGTATATCATGCTCCCATCCCTGCCTGGGTCTGAGCAGAACCTTAGAGTCTTCTGTCTGGACACTGCAAAGGGCACTGTCTAGTTCTGTCTAGTTCTACGAATTGAACCAGACCAGAAGCAACTCCTCCTACCTCGACTGGCTGCTGCTGCCTGACCCATCCACCTCAGCTTCCCCAGTGGGATCAGGCACACAGTTATCCTTGAGAATTTCAGACAATGGAGCTTCTGTGTAAAATTTTGTGACCCTGGGTGGACAAAGTTGGTGATGCTAACAAAGAATGATGTCTAGGGAGGCAACCAGGGCATCTGCAGAGAAGCAGAGAGCTTCCAGTTCCTAATAGACATAACTTAAACCTCAAGAGATGCCGAGATATCAGGGAAGGTGTGCAGAGGACCCTGCAACTGATGCATCCCTCAAACCGGCTTCAGGAATGAAGAGCATAGCCCCAGCTCCAGAGCCCCCAGCTGCATGGCCAATTCCTCCAGGATTGTCTGGCCTGGAGAGAGCCCCCCACCCAAAGTTACGCCTTCTTCCAGGATGGCATCCCCAGACTGCTCAATGTGGGCCATGAGAGCCTGGGCCCCTTGTCCCTCCAAGACAACTCTGAAGGGTTGTCTCAGCCTTCAAAGTCCCCATAGAGTGGGCAGGGGTCTCAGCAGTCAGCACGCTCCCTCTACATTGCTCTGTGTCTTTCTCATCCCTTCCCAGCAGTGATCCCAGAAGCACCCCTAATGACGCTGAAGAAGAAAGAGTTAAAAGACAAGACAAAATGTGAGTGTCGTTTCAGTTCCCCAAGCTGTAAGCAGCTCTTTCCTTAGCAACCTAACATACCAGTTCACAGTTTCTGTGTTTATTTTTTCTCTCAGCCACAGCAAATGTAGACCGCTTGCTTTGGGCTGAATATTGAAGAAGGCAGTACCCTTGGCAGGCAGAGGGGCTGTGGGCTGTCCGTCTTCCTCTTCCTCTGCTCAGGCAAACAATGGCAGGATCCAGTTGCTTATCTGCCTGCTTATCTAGCAAGCTGCCGGGTGGGGTGTCTGGATCCCGCAGGGGCAGTCGGTGAGAGCCCTTAGCTCAGCACTGCCCTCCTGTGCTGGGGCAGGCATGGCAAGGCCCATGGAGTTGCTTCCCTCAGATAACCTTGTGTTTCCACCTGGAGAGGGGAAATAAAGACACACCACATCACTGGATTATGAGGAGTAAATTATAGAAGGCATGCACACAGTGATGGCATTCAAAAACAGATCAGCTGTGGCCACCACTGTCTCAGCTCTTTGAACTTGGACTTGCAGGACTGACCTCACTTGCAGGGACTGTGGCAAATTTCTCCCCATTTACTGTGCTCTTCTGTTGACACTAAAATAGCTGTAGGTATGCATGGTGAGGAAATGTTAGACTTTATCCAAGAGTCAGGTTGCAAGACCAAGCTTCTCTACTTCCTGGCTATCTAGCTTTAAACAAGTCATATATTTGAGCCTCCATTTTCTCACAACTCATTTCTCATGGATAAACTTGAGAATCTGGTGAAATAACTCATATAAGAGGTCTTGACAACCCCAGCAAGCATTGGCTGATTCGAAGTCCACTCGAAGTAAAATGTAAGAAGGATTTGGTTATGCTGATGAGTAAATTTACCTGATCAGGACAGGTAGAGGAGCTCAAACTGACCAACAATACAGTGGCTGGGAAAAGAGGAGGCCTTTAAGAACCTGTTATCTGAATGGTGGGCTGAGGAGGGCACTCCTAGAAAAAGGGATGACGTGATCCTGAGTGTATTCTGTTCAGATCCGTCTACTGTTTTATGAAACACCCTCCTACAGCTCCATTTCCTCAACACAGTGGCCTGTCTTGTGTCATTGAACATGTTCTATGGCCTGCCTGGAATGTCTTCCTTCTCCCCTCCCATGCTCACCTCCGCACCAGTAAACTCCTATTCATCCCTCAAAACCCCAACTCTGCCATCAAGTCTTCCAGGAAGGCTCTCCCAGCACCATCCTCACCTGTGGGTGGGTTTTGCACCACATCTATGCTTTGACCTGGGCTGCTGTTGGACAGTTGCTGTGAGCCCAGACCACTCTGAGAGCATGTGAAACACCCTTCATGGCACGAACAAGAGCTCAAGAATGGTGGCTGGGGTTCAGTCTGCCACTGCAAATACCAGAAGCTGTCCTTGTTGAGTCAACCCTCCCAGAGCAGGAAGAGCAGAGGGTCTGGGAAAACCACCCCAAGGAGAGAGACAGGGCACTTGTAAGCTCTGGGGCCTCCCTGCTGGGACAGAGGGAACCCTTGCTGGAGATGAGCAGGGCCTGAGTCTGAGGGTGGCCCTGCTGAAAGCACAGTAATAGGAGTTGTATCAGCTAAGAGCAAGAAATCTACTTTGTTTTTCTAATGCTATTCTTTGCTTTCTAGATAAAACAGCATGTGAGCATCTCTGGAGTTGGTGTCCCCAGAGTCCGCCTCCTGGATATTGCCAGCTGCCTGGACCAACCTTTCCGAAAGATCAGCCAGATCACAGTGAGGGTCAAAGGTGAGCCACGGGCCTCAGCAGCTGCTGGGTGGATGGTGCGTGGGACTCAGAAAGTGACGTTCTCTCCCCGCCAGCCCCCTTCCTCAGTCTTTTGCTCCAAATGCTGGACCACACACTGCGTGCTATGGCTCCATTGATGTGCTGGGTGAGGGGTGGAGGACTGTCCAGCTGAGAGCCACCCAGGAGGCCCACCCAGGAGACCCAGCCCAGGCCTCTCCCTGGAACCTGAAGAACTCCAGGGAGCTGATGGGACACTGAGGCCCAGATCAGCCCCTGCCCCTCCCTGAGAGTGCCTGAGAACACCTTCACTATTCCAGAGAAGCAGGCCCTTCCCATGGCTGGTGACAGTTGCAGCAGCTCTGGACAGATGATGGGTGGGAGCATCCTTTCCCAAACCCTACAGGCAGGCGAGCATTCACCACGTGTTTTTACAGAAATAAAGAAAGAAAAGGAAACCAGGATTGTACCTGAGGTGAGGCAGGCAGGGCTCGACTCAGCACTGGGAAGATTGCTAGAAGCCTGGGGCCTCTCTACAAGAACCGAACCCACGTGCGATCTCCTCTGCAAGGTGGAGGCCACGCACCTGCCCTCCTGCTTCTGAGCTCCAGTCTCCTCACTGTGACTCTGGCCCCACCGTAGCAAAGAGACACTGGGAATAAGCCCTTCTTCCCCTCCTTGCCAGAAGGTGGGAAGATGCATTGGTTGAGGGCCTAGACTTATTTTCATCCCGAAAGACTTTATTTTATTATTATTATACTTTAAATTCTAGGGTACATGTGCACAACATACAGGTTTGACACATAGGTATACATGTGCCATGTTGGTTTGCTGCACCCATCAACTCGTCATTTACATTCAGTGTTTCTCCTAATGCTATCCTTCCCCCAGTCCCCCACACCCTGACAGGCCCCGGTGTGTGGTGTTCCCCACCCTGTGTCCAAGTGATCTCACTGTTAAATTCTCACCTATAAGTGAGAACATGCAGTGTTTGGTTTTCTGTCCTTGTGATAGTTTGCTGAGAATGATGGTTTCCAGCTTCATCCATGTACCTACAAAGGATATGAACTCATGCTTTTTATGGCTGCATAGTATTCCATTGCATATATGTGCCACATTTTCTTAATCCAATCTATCATTGATGAACATTTGGGTTGGTTCCAGGTCTTTGCTATGGTGAATAGTGCCACAATAACCATAAATGTGCATGTGTCTTTATAGTAGCATGATTCATAATCCTTTGGGTATATACCCAGTAATGAGATTGCTGGGTCAAATGGTATTTCTTGCTCTAGATTCTTGAGGAATTGCCACACTGTCTTCCACAATGGTTGAACTAATTTACACTCCCACCAACAGTGTGAAAGCATTCCTATTTCTCCATATCCTCTCCAGCATCTGTTGTTTCCTGACTTTTTAATGATTGCCATTCTAACTGGTGTGAGATGGATGGTATCTCATTGTGGTTTTCATTTGCATTTCTCTCATGGCGAGTGATGAGCATTTTTTCATGTGTCTGTTGACTGTATAAATGTCTTCTTTTGAGAAGTTTCTGTTCATATCCTTTGCCCACTTTTTGATGGGGTTGTTTTATTGTAAATTTGTTTGAGTTATTTATAGATTCTGGATATTAGCCATTTGTCAGATGAGTAGATTGCAAACATTTTCTCCCATTCTGTAGGTTGCCTGTTCACTCTGATGGTAGTTTCTTTTGCCTTGCAGAAGCTCTTTAGTTCAATTAGATCCCATTTGTCTACTTTGGCTTTTGTTGCCATTGCTTTTGGTGTTTTAGTCATGAAGTCCTTGCCCATGCCTATGTCCTGAATGGTATTGCCTAGGTTTTCTTCTAGGGTGTTGATGGTTTTAGGTCTACCATGTAAGTCTTTAATCCATTGTGAATTAATTCTTGTATAAGGTGTAAGGAAAGGATCCAGTTTCAGTTTTCTATATATGGCTAGCCAGTTATCCCAGCACCACTTATTAAATAGGGAATCCTTTCCCCTTTCATGTTTTTGTCAGGTTTGTCAAAAATCAGATGGTTATAGATGTGTGGGGTTATTTCTGAGGCCTCTGTTCTATTCCATTGGTCTATCTATCTGTTTTGATACCAGTACCATGCTGTTTTCGTTATTGTAGCCTTGTAGTATAGTTTGAAGTCAGGTAGCGTGATGCCTCCAGCTTTGTTCCTTTTGCTTAGGATTGTCTTGGCTATACGGGCTCTTTTTTGGTTCCATATGAACTTTAAAGTAGTTTTTTCCAATTCTGTGAAGAAAGTCATTGGTAGCTTGGTGGGGATGGCATTGAATCTATAAATTACCTTGGGCAGTATGGCCATTTTCACGATATTGATTCTTTCTATCCATGAGCATGGAATGTTCTTCCATTGGTTTGTGTCCTCTTTTATTTCATTGAGCAGTGATTTGTAGTTCTCCTTGAAGAGGTCCTTCAAATCTCTTGTAAGTTGGATTCCTAGGTATTTTATTCTCTTTGTAGCAATTGTGAATAGAGTTCACTCATGATTTGGCTCTCTGTTTGTCTGTTATTGGTGTATAGAAATGCTTGTGATTTATGCACATTGATTTTGTATCCTGAGACTTTGCTGAAGTTACTTCGTTTTGTTATTTACCCAGTAGTCATTCAGGAGTAGGTTGCTCACTTTCCATGTAGTTGTGTGGTTTTGAGTGAGTTTCTTAATCCTGAGTTCTAATTTGATTGCACTGTGGTCTGAGAGAGTTTGTTGTGATTTCTGTTCTTTTCCATTTGTTGAGGAGTGCTTTACTTCCAATTATGTGGCCAATTTTATAACATGGGTGATGTGGTGCTGAGAAGAATGTATATTTTGTTAATTTGGGGTGGAGAGTTCTTTATATCTCTATTAGGTCTGCTTGGTGCAGAACTGAGTTCAAGTCCCGGACGTCCTTCTTAACTTTCTGTCTCATTGATCTGTCTAATATTGACAGTGGGGTGTTAAAATCTCCCATTATTATTGTGTGGGAGTCTAAGTCTCTTTGTAGGTCTCTAAGGACTTGCTTTATGAATCTGGGTGCTCCTGCATTGGGTGCATATACATTTAGGAGAGTTAACTCTTCTTGTTGAATTGATCCCTTTATCATTACGTAATGACCTTCTTTGTCTCTTTTGATCTTTGTTGGTTTAAAGTCTGTTTTATCAGAGACTAGAATTGCAGACTCTGCTTTTCTTTTGCTTTCTATTTGCTTGGTAGATCTTTCTCCATCCCTTTATTTTGAGTCTATGTGTGTCTTTGCACATGAGATGGGTCTCCTGAATACAGCACACTGATGGGTCTTGACTCTTTATCCAATTTGCCAGTCTGTATCTTTTAATTGGGGCATTTAGCCCATTTACATTTCAGGTTAATATTGTTATATGTAAATTTGATCCTGTCATTATGATGTTGACTGGTTATTTTGCCCATTAATTGATGCAGTTTCTTCCTAGCATCAATGGTCTTTACAGTTTGGCATGTTTTTGCAGTGACTGGTACCGGTTGTTTCTTTCCATGTTTAGTGGTTTCTTCAGGAGCTCTTGTAAAGCAGGCCTGGTGGTGACAAAATCTCTAAGCATTTGCTTGCCTGTAAAGGATTTTATTTCTCCTTCACTTATGAAGCGTAGTTTGGCTGGATATGAAATTCTGGGTTGAAAATTCTTTTCTTTAACAATGTTGAATATTGGCCCCCACTCTTCTGGCTTGTAGGGTTTCTGCTGAGAGATTCACTGTTAGTCTGATGGACTTCCCTTTATGGGTAACTCAACCTTTCTCTCTGGCTGCCTTTAACATTTTTTCCTTCATTTCAACCTTGGTGAATCTGACAATTATGTCTTGGGGTTGCTCATCTTGAGGAGTCTCTTTGTGGTGCTCTCTGTATTTCCTGAATTTTAATGTTGGCCTGCCTTGCTAGGTTGGGGGAGTTCTCCTGGATAATATCCTGCAGAGTGTTTTCCAACTTAGTTCCATTCTCCCCATCACTTTCAGGTACACTAATCAAACGTAGATTTCGTCTTTTCACATAGTCCCATATTTCTTGGAGGCTTTGTTCATTTCTTTTTACTCTTTTTTCTCTAACCTTGTAGTATCACTTTATTTCATTAGTTTGATCTTCAATCACTGACACCCTTTCTTCCACTTGATTGAATCAGCTACTGAAACTTGTGCTTGTGTCACGAGGTTCTCATGCCATGGTTTTCAGCTCCATCAGGTCATTTAAGATCTTCTCTACACTGTTTATTATAGTTAGCCATTCTTCTAACCTTTTTTCAAGATTTTTAGCTTCATTGCAATGGGTTTGAACATACTCCTTTAGCTTGGAGAAGTTTGTTATTACCGACCTTCTGAAGCCTACTTCTGTCAACTTGTCAAAGTCGTTCTCTGTCCAGCTTTGTTTTGTTGCTGGCGAGGAGCTGTGATCCTTTGGAGGAGAAGAGGTGCTCTGATTTTTAGAATTTTCAGCTTTTCTGTTCTGTTTTCTCCCCATCTTTGTGGTTTTATCTACCTTTGGTCTTTGATGTTGGTGACCTACAGATTGGATTTTGGTGTAGATGTCCTTTTTGTTGATGTTGATGTTATTCCTTTTTGTTTGTTAGTTTTCCTTTTAACAGTGAGGTCCCTCAGTTGCAGGTCTGTTGGAGTTTGCTGGAGGTCCACTCCATACCCTGTTTGCCTGGGTATCACCAGTGGAGGCTGCAGAACAGCAAATATTGCAGAACAGCCAATATTGCTGCCTGGTCTTTCCTCTGGAAGCTTTGTCCCAGAGGGGCACCTGCCTATATGAGGTGTCTCTCAGCCCTTACTGGGAGGTGTCTCCCAGTTAGGCTACATGGGAATCAGGGAACCTCTTGAGGAGGCAGTCTGTTCATTCTCAGAGTTCAAACGCCATGCTGGGAGAACCAATGCTCTCTTCAGAGCTGTCAGACAGGGGTGTTTAAGTCTGCAGAAGTTTCTGCTGTCTTTTGTTCAGTTATGCCCTGCCCACAGAGGTGGAGTCTAGAGGCAGTAGGCCTTCCTGAGCTCTGATGGGGTCTGGCCAGTTCAAGCTTCCTGGCCACTTTGTTTATTTACTCAAGCCCCAGCAATTGCGGACACCCCTCCCCCAGCCAAGCTGCTGCCTCACAGTTCAATCTCAGACTGCTGCACTAGCAGAGAGCAAGGTTTTGTGGGTATGGGACCCACCAAGCCAGGCATGGGAGAGAATCTCCTTGTCTGCCGGTTGCTAAGACCTTGGGAAAAGTGCAGTATTTGGGCAGAATTGTCCTGTTTTTCCAGGTATAGTCTGTCATGCCTTCCCTTGGTTAGGAAAAGGAAATCCCTCAACCCCTTGTGTTTCCCAGCTGAGGCAACACCCCACACAGCTTCGGCTCACCCTCTGTGGGCTGCAACCACTGTCCAACTAGTCCAAGTGGGATGAACCAGGTACCTCAGTTGGAAATGCAGAAATCACCATCTCATGTGTCAGTCAATCATGCTGGGAGCTGCAGACCGGAGCTGTTCTTATTTGGCCGTCTTGGAACAGAGCCCCCCTCCCAGAAAACTTTCTCTGGCTAACTCTGATGCTTTTCTGAGTTCTTATCTAAATTTCCCCTTCTCCTTCTGTGGCACAGCCAGTTTTATTTTTTTGTCCTTATCACTACCCTTGCTGTCTCCTCGAATCATGCAGAGCCACTGTTGTTTTCTAGAACGTTGGCAAGCACATTGACAGAGTGCCCACATTGTACTGAACTCCGAAGGGAATAGTCTTGTTCCCATCACTCAGGTGGGGAAACTGAGGTGAGGTTAGTTTAAAGTGGGTAAGTAGTGGGTCTGGAATTGGAGCTCTGGCTGGCTGGCTCTTCCCACCACAGCAGGAGGCCACTGGAGGCTCCAAGGGCTCTGAAATGTTGAGAACTGCCCTGTGGGTACCCGGGAAGAGGGCAAGAACACAGCACTACTTCCTTGGGTACAGTTTAGCTCCTCAGAGGGGTTTTCCGAGCTGTCCTGGGTCCTATGAGGGAGGTAGAAATTACATTTCACTAGGGAACAGGCAGGGTCACCTTCTTACCTGAGGCCCCACCATCCCATCAGCCTGGATGGGCCTCCTTAGCAGTCACACTTGCCCCTAGGCTGAGAAGGGGCGAGACTCAGCTCCACAGAGTCTCCCAGGGCCTCAGGCAGGTACTGCAGGCTGATTCCATCTCCAGGTTGGCAAGAAAAATAAAAAAGTCAACTGCCCAAAAGACTTCTCTTAGCACCCACAGCAAGTTAGGCTGGCAGGTGGAGCCTATGCTGGGGTAGTCCTGTCCGCCAGGCCTGATGTTCCATGTGAAGAGACTGGTGAGCACCAGGTGACCCCACCCAGGTGCACGTGGCTCTGTCAGGTACAGGCAGGTCTCTGCTCACTGATGGGACACCATGAAGGCCCAGACAAAGCAGAGCCTTGCTCGCTGGGTGTCTGCGGGTGCTGCCATCACCAAGGAACACACCTCAGGCAGCTTAAACCACAGACGTTTATTCTTGCACAGGGCTGGAGGTCAGAAGTCTGAGATCAAGGTGCTGGACGGCCTGGATCACCCTGAGGGTGGCTGGCGGGTCCAGTGCAGGCCTCCCACCTTGGCTGGGGGACAGCCATCTGCTCCCTGGCTCTCCATATCACCTTCCGCCTGTGCCTGTCTCTCTCCAGATCTCCCCTTTCTGCAAAGACACCAGTCCTACTGGATCAGGGCCCATCCGTGTGACTTCACTTTTACTTGAGTACCTCTCACAGATCCTAACTCCAAATCGGGTCACATGCTGAGGTACTGGGTGTGAGGACCTTGACATTTGTATTTTGAGGGGGACATCATTTAACCTGCACCACCAAGGACAGAGCCAAAGACCCTGGGATGACAGGCCCAGAACAGGACCTGGTGGAGGCTCTTCTTTAGGGGAGAGAGGGAAATGGGAGCCACCACTAGCAGAGCCCGAGGGCAGGGCAGCCAGAAAGAAGCCATGGGAGTCCCCACCGTGGAAGTCCCCGCCGAGCAGCCTGTGTCCCCTGAAGCAGACCCTGACATGAGGACTGGGGAGTACATGTTTATTAGGGAGGATCCACGGAAGGAGGAGAGAACCAGGTAGGGAAGGAGGGAAGCCCAGGGCGGGCTCTAGAGAGAGGATGACCCTCAGAAGCAGGAGAGGCTGGTCTTGCCGGCACCTCTTGAGGGAGGAGGGTGCACCCGAGACCAGACCCAGCAAGAGGTGGGAGCCCCAGGAGCAGCCCCCACTCCAGGTCCTCTGCAGGAGTGACTTGGCTACCACTAGGCTGCCCTGCCCAGCTCAGCAGGTCCTGTAGGTACAGGCAGGCAGAGGGGCAGCGAGAGATCTGGGACGTGGACAGAACCACAGTTGCCACAACTGCTCGCGGCTCCCTCCCTCCTCTGATATCAGAGAGAGCAGGGAGTCTCCGCTGCCTTCACTTTCCAGCCCCACACACCTCCCTGCAGCCTGGCTGTGCCCCCTGCACCACTGACACACCTCCCTGCAGCCTGGCTGTGCCCCCTGCACCACTGGAACCTGCTGAGCTGTGCAGGGCATCCTGGTGGTGACCGGGACACTCCTGCAGAGGACCTGGAGCTAAGCTGCTCCCGGGGCTCCCGTCTCCTGCTGGGTCTGGTCTCCGGTGCACCCTCGTCCCGCAGGAGGTGGGAGCAAGAGCAGCTTCAGCCCCTTTTGCTCCCCGTGGTCTGTGCATGGACAGGGTGTGGGCCCAGGGAGACGGTTGTGTGGTGTGTGCTGCATTGTTGTTGTGTGGGGGGGTGTCTGTGTTATGTCCTGTTCATGAATATTTTGTGTGATATGTGTGTTAGTTATGCTCATGTGTCATGACTCTGTGAGGGTTGTTGATGGAAGAGTGTGTGTTAAGAGAGAGGTTTGACTGTGTGTGATGTGTGCATGTGGTAATCTGTGTTTTGAGTTGGGTTTGTGTGTGTCTTTTTTTATGACGTATGTACGTGTCTATTGTGTGTTGATGTCAGTGTGTTGTGTGAGGGAAATTTAATTGTGTGTGTGTGGTGATCAGTGTGTGTGATGTTTGGTTGTTGTGTGTGGTTATGTACGGTTTCTGGTGATGTGATATGTGTTGATTATGGTGTGTTGAGTGTGGTTTATGTGTGTGCATGTGGCTTGTCTGGTGTGTGTGATTGTCAGGGTGTTGTGTTGGGGTTTGTGTTGGTGTGTTGATTGGTGGTTTTGTTGTGGCGTTTGTGTGTATGTGGTATCTGTGATGTCAAGTGTCTGTGTGTGGGTTTTATGTTTGTGTGTGATGGTTGGTGTGTTGTGGTGGGTTTATATTGTGTATGTGTGATGTTGGTGTGTTGTGTGTGGGTTTATGTGTGTGTGGTGTCTATGTGTGTGATGTCAGTGTGTTGGTTGGGTTTATGTGTGTGTGATGTCACTGTTTTATGTGTGGGTTTATGTTTGTGTGTGATGTCGGTGTGTGTAATGTCAGTATGTTGTGTGTGAGTTTATATATGTCTGTGTGATGGTGTGTTGTGTGTGGGTTTATGAGTGTGATGGTGTCTGTGTGATGTTGGTGTGTTGTGTGGGTGTGTGTGTGTGCATGTGGTTTCTGCCTATGGGAGGAGGTTTGCTCACAGATGGAGGAGAAGGAGCTCTACAGGCAAAGATCCCAGGGCTGTGGAGGAAGGAACGCAGTCCTGAGAACTTCCTCTGAGTCAGAAGGCCAAGAAAGGTAGGATTTTAAAGGAACAGAGAACCCTGGCGGGTGAGGTGAACCTGAGCTCCTCGGGCCATCTGTTGTCCTGTGGAGCAGAGGTAGGCCCATGAGGATGATTTTCAGAATTCTGCCTGCTTCTGGGAGTGAAATGAAGACCCTCTGGGATCCCCCTGATGTCATCAATGTTGGCCATCTTGGGGCATTTCTGGTCCAGACCTGGCTGGGAGAGAGCTGTGGGTGGAGGTGCACTGGGTGGGGTTGGTGGGAGGGGCGGGCTGGCTTTTCCTCAGCCCCCAGACTTAGTCAGAGAAGGTCACACACAAGTGCTTGGAAGTACTGGGAGGAAGTGTGATTCTGAGTCCTGGCACACTTGATCATGCGTGACAGGGACTTAAGAAAAACCCCTAATTACAGCCATGTGGGGTTTGTCTCCCTTCTGAAGCCTAGCGCCCGTCTGCTCAAGGCAAGGGTTTGACCAAGGTCCTAAGAGACCCCTTCTCTCCCTTAGGCAGAAGTCCTCCTGGCAGGGTATGCCCACGCTGGTTAGTCCTGCTGCAAAGACGAGCCGAAGACCATGAGAGACCCCAGGTGGTCCTTCTGGGGAAAAGAAATGGGTTTTGGCCCCAGACCCTTTTGCTGCATTTTTCCCCTATCCCTGGGAAGCCATGAGACCTCAAATCTGTGTTCCCAAGGAGGAGAGCAGCTGTTGCCAGGTGATAATATGACGTGCTTGGGGAAAGTAAGTGGCTGCCAGGCATGGCTGAGAGCTGTTGTCACTGGCGTCAAGTGCATGTCTCCAAGCCTCATCACACGGGGTCCCTCAATGTGAGGCCACATGGCAAGTGGGCCGCGGATCTCCCCTGCCCTTTGCAAGCACAAGACAGCAGGTTTTGCAGATACCTTGTGTTGCAGGGGAATTTCCTTTGGCCAGGTCTGAAGAAGTAAAGCAGCAGGCACAGGGAACAAAGCCAAGGCTTTCAAAAGGCAAGGAGCCAAAAAATTTTTCAAAATTAAAGTAGTTCTAAAATGTCTCTGCCATTGGTAGTCTCATTTTTTTTAAATGTAGGAAATAGTCAAGTATTAAAATGACAAAAATGAAACAAGTGACTCATGGGCTGAGACGGAAGGAGGAAGACAAAGAATGAAAACAGAACAGAGAGGGAGGTTCTGGATGTATTTGCTTTGGGATTACATGTGTGCACGTCTTGTTTTTCCCTTTTATATCTCCCTCATCTGAAATATGTAGCATAAAAAAATTTAAACTGTAAGAGGAAAACTTTTTCCAAACAGTGAAGTTTACTAAACTGTGGCCTGAGATCTATATTCACATTCTAAAAAACCATGCCAAATTCCCCACGCTAACAGCAGCCCCAGACCAAAGAGCTGCTCTTGTCTTGACCGAAGTGAGTAACTGTCTTAACACCAAGTGACTAGAAACCATCTGTCTCGAGACCAGAGAGGAGACCTGTGTCAGTAATGCTGTTCAGCAAATACTTGCCATTCCTGACCTCCAGGCTCAGGAGGGATTGGCCAGCCTGGTCCCCTAGGAAGATGGGGCCACGCGCTGGCTCTGGACAATGGTCACGATGGAAATGGCATCTGCTCTTGCAGGCCAAAGAGTTTAATTGCCTCCAGAGCTCTCCTTCCCTCTGCAACAGTGACCAATAATGTTCCAGGTAGCAGTCCTTCCATCACCTTGAATCCCAGAGCAAGAATGACATGGAGTGGAGCCCCCCAGATAAGCTGTAGTGAACATGATAATGTGCAGATGAAATCAACTGTTGTTTTTTAAATTCAGTAAGTGTGAATTACATAGCACAATTATACTTGTCTTAATTGATAGAAGATGAGTTTGTTTTTTAGCTGACCAATAGCAAAAATCCAATAAACAGATGAATAAAATAATAAATAGATGGATGGATGGATGGATGGATGGATGGATGGATGGATGGATGGATGGATGGTTGGATGGATGGATCAGTGGATGGGTGGGTGGATAGATGGAGCTGTTAGATATGGCTCTTTGTTTATAAATCTCAACCACAAACTTTGTCACTTCTCCAAAATAAAACTCCTACATGGTAGAGACTCTGTGAATGTTATTAAAATGAGAGAGCTATTAGAAGCCAAGAGATGAGGCTGATTTTGACCTCTAGCTTAAGAATATTTGGTGCCACTGCGCATAAGTGTTACCTACCATTGACCAAAAGGGACCCTCTATGGACAGCTCAGGAAGGAAGTTCTCCAGCCTGCAGGCACTTCTGTTCAGGGTAGGGGTTCAGGTTATCTAAACTCCAACCAAGTGTGACCAATAACTCTTGTTGCTCCACAGCCTCACCAAGAACACAAGCAAATATGCTGTCACTTTTGATTAAAAAGCATGTCTGTGATTGTTGATGTGCAAATATAAAGAGCCAAGCATGGAGAAAGAAGAACAAGCATTAAAACATACCTTAGTGACCACCAACAGCCCTCATATACCCGCCCTGTCCTGGGTCCCCTTCTCCAGGTGCCCTCTTCAAAGTATCAGAGACAAACCAGAGAAAAAATATAACCCGTGACCAGCGAGGATATTTCAGTTCCAGACCTAGGACCTGAAATGAATTTGGGGGGGCAAGTGCTTTCCTTTTTTATCATCTACTCAGAGGATGTTGACTGACAGCTAAAACTACTCAAAGGCTATAAAATCTAGCTTTATGGTTTTAAGAATAGTCAAACTTGCATGTGAAATCATCAGAGAATGGAGATTTGCCCCCTGTCCAGGTAGGCTCTTCAATTTGCAGTTCAGATATAAAAAAAGGTCTCACTTGTTTACTTACCTGTTTTGCATATATTTTTGTTTTCTGTTGAGTATGATGTTTGATATAAAAAAAAATCTTTCTAGCTGAGAATGGCTTCTGGGGTTAGCCAGTTCTTAGAGACAGCAAAGGACTCAGCTGGGAGTATGCTTATGATGCACCAAGTAACCCACCCAGAGCCATTCCCTTCTATCTGGCCTGTACATCTCAAAAGGTAATATTCCTATACCTTGACAAGCCCAGGGCCAGCTACCAGACAACTAGAGACCACCAAAAGCCCCCCCAAATTATTCCAATTGGCCAGTCCTAAATTGTTCACTCTGCCCCGTTTTGCCTTTACTGTTGTAACCAAAATAAGGACTGAGGTCCCAGCTGTCCCTAGATCCTGTCTTCTGCCACTTGACCAAAGCTTGATGCTTCCAGTGTGGCCCTGAGTGGTATGCGTTGGCCTTCTCTCTGGAACTGCACATGTAATCAACTTTGTCTTTCTCGTGTCTCCTCAGTGGCAGCAGCATCTGACTGATTATCTCATAAAGAGATGCAAAACATTACTGTTTCTGTTTCTGATCTTTAAAGCCAATGAGAATGGACATGCCCAGTGCTGCTGGGCAAGGCAACAGGTGCTCAGCACTGCTGTGGGAAAATGAACTCCTGCAATCTTTCTGGAGGGCAAACATCAACAAGGTTTGCCAACCTTTAACATGTGCACTTACTGCCTCCCAGCCACTCCAATTCCAGGAATCTATCCTAAGGAGATAGTGAGTTAATTGCAAACATGAATATCCAAAAATGTTTATCACTGTTTTATATAGAATCACGAAAATTTGGAAACAGCTACAATGGACCATGGTAGGGGATGGAATAAATAAACTTTGATGCCACATGCAGTTGAATGCTAGGCAGCCATAAAACCTGCATTTGAAAAAAATTGTGTGCCACGAGAAAATACTGTATGATAAAGATCTTTTAAGGCTGTATGACATTTTCTGTAAGATTCCGTTTAATTGTGTAAGTCTGTATGCATACAATGCCATTAACATCAACATGCTCTGAGGTGGATTATAGGACATTTTTATTCACATCTCAGTACTTTTGTGCATTTTCAAATTCTTGACTATAAAAATCTGCTTATCTAGAATAAGAAAAAAACATGTATAATTTTCTAATTGATGGGGAAACAAACCCTCAATGATAGAAATCAACAGCTTTGTCAGTTATTCATAATTAATACTCAGTATTTAGTAGCTCTCTTCAAGCATGCAGGTTTACAAAACACCACTGGTTTATCATTTTGTGAATCAAGACCCATTTTCTTGAGTGTAAAGGTTCTAACATGGTGAAAACACTGAACACTTAATTCACAAGAGTTCAAGCAAGACTTGGCAATAAAAAAAAAATCATTTTATGGGTGAAGAACAAAGTCAAGGGCCTAGCAAATAGAGATGGCCCTTTCTCTTCTTTGTTAAAATTGATCATTGGTCATTGATGGAACATGGAATTTGGGGGGATTTATTGTTTGTTATTTGTGGTGGGAAAAAAAAAGAGTTTTCAAAACAGGCTTTGGCATAGCCCAGCCTGGGGTCAGGCTGAACTGTAAAAGCATTTCTATGATTGTTGAGCTCACTCAGTAGACTGAGTGTGAAGGGCTCTAGATCCCAAGACTGGGCCCAGAGAAGTCGTCGTGCATATGTAGGCAGCTCACACACCTCTGACCTCATGCAGTGATAATTAGCTCCCAAACTCAGTCTCGATTTGTTCACACAACGCTTACCACTCCCAGCCTCCACTCATCAATGATCTGGGCTGGATGTACTCAGTGGTGTTAATTTGGTGTTAATTTATGTTCACACATTAAGCAATGCTTATGGGATAAGCTAAAATCTTGTCCCTCCCTGGGCTGTGGGCAGAGTAGCCCACACAATCAGCACATCTCATTGCCAGCTACTGAACCCCTGCTTCTGGGTGATAAACACTGAAGAGTGTGAACATTACACCAGGAACACTTATCATTCACTAGCTCCTGGCAGGAGCCAGTAGAATCTCTTCAAACCTCTTCATGCATAACCCTTAAGCCACTTATCTCCTGGGCCACATCAGGTGACATCATCAGATGTAGACCTGTATTTACAAGCTCACTACCCAAGACTTTGAAACTATCTCCCCACCTATTCCCAAAATGAAGATGTTAACATCCTCTTAGGAGAAAATAGAGAAGTGGCTTTCTCCAAAAGTCATTCTTACTCAGAAGACTGTGGAGTCTTCAGACCAGACCGAAGGTACTGTTATCTTATGTTTTGATTTGGTTAGTTTTTCCTGTTTTCTGGTCAATTCCTTTGGCTCTTTTTCCTGGGGCCCAACTTTGGAGGCAAGCCAAGGTCCATGCACTCCAGATCATGCAATCAGGTATGACTGGGATCTTCACTAAGAAGAGGTTGGAACCTGAGAGAGGTGCCTTCCGTGAAGCTGGGACACCCCCACCAACACTGGGCCATTGCTGTGGAGTTTGTGGAGACTGCCATCAATGCGATGATAATAATAATAAAGATAAACTCAAAGCTACAATGGATCAAAGGCTTAGGCTGTATCCAGCTTTCTTTAAGCACCTTACATAATTCATCTCATTTAAGGCTCCAAATAACATCATTGAAGACAAGATTGTATTCTAGACCCACACAATTTAGAGGACAGACAGAACCCGGGAACTTTCAAAACACCAGGGGAACGTCTTTTAAAGAGGCAGAGGCAGCTCCTAAAAATATTTGATTCCCATATGTGTGAGGCCTATGCAAGCACACTGGAAAAATGATATGCAGTATAATACATATTATATTGGTATTGTAGGGATTATTGTTATAGTCATGTTACAGAAAACTAGCTCAATGTAATAAAGGCTATATATAAAAAACCCACAGTTAACATCATACTCAATGGTGAAAGATTGAAATATTTTCCTCTAAGATCAGGCAGAAGAAAAGGGTGCCCATTTTTACCACTTTTTCTCGATATTGTAAGGGAAGACTAAGCGGGAGCAATGAATCAAGAAAAACAAATAAAAAGACATCCGAATCGTAAAGTAGAAGTAAAATTATCTCTGCTCACAGATGACATGATCTTTTAAGTAGAAAACCATTTAGATCACACACACACACACTCACACACATACACACACACACTCACACACATACACACACACACACACACACACTTTAGTACCTTGAAGTGTTTCTAGTTCCTTTAAATAAAGTTAGGTTGTTGATGTCAGATCTTCTGTTTTAATGTGTTTACAGCTATAGATGTTTTAAGTTAAAATAAAAAAATGAATCCAGCAGGAGAGAAAATTCAGGAAGTTTCAGGATTCAAAATTAACATAAAAAAATTAGTTGCATTTCTATACATTAATAGTGAATAATCTGAAAAGAAAATTAAGAAAACAATCCCACTGATGATAGCATCAGAATAAATATTTTATTCTAAGAATAAAATACTTAGACGCAAACATAAGGAGGTAAAAGATTTGTACACTGAAAGCTAAAACAAATTGCTGAAAGATATTTAAAGCATAAGTAAATGAAAAAAGGTTCTGTGTTCTTGAATTGGAAAACTTAATATTGTTAACAAGTCAGTACTACACAAAATGATCTACCAATTCAATACAATCCCTGTAAAGATCCTAGTGACTTTTTGTGCAGAAATACAAAAATCTATTCTAAAATTATATGAATCTCAAAGAACCTCAAACAGCCAGAGAAATCTCTAAAAAGAGGAATAAAACTGAAAGTCTTTCACTTCCTGATTTCAAAACTTACTACAAAACAACAGTAATCAGGACCCCTACTTTTCACCATATATAATAATTAACTCAAGATAGAGAGAAGATGTACATGTAAGACCTCAGACTAGAAGAATCCTAGAAGAAAACCTAGGAAACACCATTTTGGACATTGGCCTTGGGAAAGAATTTGTGACTAAGTCCTCAAAAGCAATTGCAACAAAAACCAAAAATATCAAATGGGACCTAATTAAACTAAAGCAAAAGAAACTATCAACAGACAACCTCCACAATGGGAAACTATATTCACAAACTATGCATCTGACAAAGGTCTTGTATCTAGAATCTATAAGGAATTTAAACAATTGAACAAGCAAAAAAAGACCCCATTAAAAGGTGGGCAAAAGACATGAACAGGCGCATCTTAAACAAAGACATATAAGCAGCCAATAAACATACGAAAAAGATGGTCATCACCACTAAGCATCAGAGAAATGGAAATTGAAACCATAATGAGACACTGTCTCACACCAGTCAGAATGACTGTTGTTAAAAAATCAAAAAACACTGGACAAGGTGGCTCACACCTGTAATCCCAGTACTTTGGGATGCCAAGACGAGTGGATCACCTGAGGCCAGGAGTTAAAGACCAGCCTGTCCGACATGGTGAAACCCTGTCTCTACTAAAAATACAAAAATTAGCTGGGAATGGTGGCAGGCATCTGTAATCTCTCAGCTACTAGAGAGGCTGAGGCATGAGAATCATTTGAACCCAGGCGGCAGAGGGTGCAGTGAGCCAAGATTGTGCCACTGCATGCCAGCCTGGGAGACAGAGCAAAACTCTTTAAAAAAAAAAAAAAAAAAGTCAAAAAAATATCAGATACTGGTGAGGCTACAGGGAGCCCTGTTGATGGGGATGTCAAGTAGTTCAGCCACTGTGGAAAGCAGTCTGGAGATTTCTCAAAGAACTTAAAATAGAATTGCCATTGGACCCAGCAATCCCATTCCTGGGTGTATACCCCAAAGAAAACTAATTGTTCCACCAAAAAGACACACACACACACACACACTTGTTCACTGGAGCACTATTCACAATAGCAAAGATGTAGAACCAATCTAGGTTCCCATCAATGGTGGATTGGATAAAGAAAATATGGTATATATACATCATAGAATACTACACAGCCAATAAAAAGAATGAAATCATGTCCTTTGCAGCAATATGATGCAGCTGGAGCCATTATCCTAAGTAAAGTAACACAGACACAGAAAACCAGATACTGGATGTTTTCATTCATAAGTGGGAAGTAAACATCAGGACCTCATGGATATAAAGATGGCAACAATAGACACTGGGGACTACTAGAGGAAGGAGAGAGGTGGGTATGGTTTAAGAAAGTAACTTTTGGGTGCTACGTTCAGTACCCAGGTAATGGGATCATTTACCATACCCCAAACCTCAGAATCACACAATAGACCCAGGTAAAAAAGCTGTACATGTACCCCTGAATCTAAAATAAAAGTTTAAAAAACAAACTACAGTAATCAAAACATTGTACTTACATAAAGACAGACATATACAATAATGGGATAGAATACAGAGTTCAAGTTTAAATTCTCACATATATTGTCAAATAATTTTGAACAAGAATGCCAAAACCATTCAACAAGGGTAAGGACAGTCTTTTAACAAATGCCACTGGAAAACACAATATTCACATGGAAAAGAACGAAGTTGAACACCTACCTTAACTATATACAAAAATTAACTCAAAATGTAATTTTGTAATTAAATGTAACTACTAAATGTAATTAATAAAAACTAAATGTAATTACTAAAATCTAAATATAATTACTAAAACTATAAAACTCTTAGAAGAAAACATAGAGGAAACCTTCACATCATTGGATTTGGCAGTGATTTATTGGATATAACAATAAAAGCACAGGCAACAAAAGAAAAAATAGATAAATTGGAATACATCAAAATTTAAAACTTTTGTGCATCAAAGGACACTGTCAACAGAGTAAAAGCAATCCACAAAATGGAAGAAAATATTTGCAAATCCATATGTCCAATAAGAGATTAATAGCCAGAATATCTAAAGAGATTTCACAACTGAAGAAATGAAAACAAAAACAACCTGATTAAGAAATTAGCAAAGGAATTGAGCAGACATTTCTCCAAAATATATATGCAAATGAACTTTATGGGATCTTTCCATCTCGGTAAGAACAGGCACTATTCACTGCTCTGAGTAAGCCTGGAGCATTGCTCAATCAAATCTTTCAGATGGTTCCTTCCCCAGCCTTCAACAGACTTTTCTCCTGCATGAACTCATTAATAATTTGCTGAATATTTGAGGGGGACCCTCTGCACATCTTCAGAGCTCTCTTGCCCGCTCTCTCCATGCATGTGTCTCCTCCTTGGTACTCATCCTATCAGTTCTAGTCAGCTGGTTCTCCCTGGACTCTCCACTCTATCTCGTCAACTCAGAGTCCACCAGACTCTGGCTGGGTTCTTCTTCCTTGTAGGTATTCTTCTTGCTTTTACAGAGGAATAAAATGTCACATAATGCTAAGGTAAACAAACACCTACCTTTCCAGTGTCATTTGTTAAAAAGACTGTCCTTACCCTTGCCTGGAAACTCTCAAAGCAGTAGCTGGGGCAATCATATGAGTTGCCTCATTTCTTCCCTGTCTCTCAGGGCTTACTGTTCTCCATTGTCTGATGTTTCCTGTCTTGAAACTGTCATTTTATATATTTGGTCTAGCTCTTTTGTTTTGTTTTGTTTTGTTTTGTTTTCAGGTGGGAATGTAAATCCAGTCCCTGTTACTCCATCTTGCACAGAAACAGAGTTCTGCCCATGAATTTTTAAATTATGATTAAAAACAATCTTTCCTAAGGAAAGGAAGTAATTTTGGTGAGAGCTTTTCTTCCCCAGTGACATTTCAAAAGAAATGTGTAGCCAAGCATGTAACGGGATCTCCTGATGGGGAACTCTATCTCTGCTTGGTACCCAAGGAGAGGATCTGTGGCATGAAAGCAAAGCTATCTCTAAGTTGATGCTGCAGGAAGCAGAATCTCCCCAAGAACCAGAGGAGGCAGCCCCAATGTTCAAAAAAGCTCACCCCCATATGTGACCTTTCTTAGTTCTCATGGAGGAAACTGCTTCCACTGGATGGATAAGTTAAAGCCTTTAATCAGCAAGAGGTGGCAGATCATTCATCTCTGCAAGTCTGGGGTTAAATCACAGCTCATCCTTGGAAACAACTGAATCCAATCTTCTTGCTTTTACAGAGAAATAAAATGTCACATAATGCTAAGGTAAACAAATACCTACATCTCATGAGGTCAACATTTCCAGGGAGCCCTAGGGGTTACAGCAGTGCCTGAGAGGATTTTACAGAAGACAGGGAGGCCAGCGGGAAGATAGAGAGGACTCCAGGCCCATTCCTCCTTCAGTCAAAGTCGCTTATTTTATATATGAAGAAGATTTCATCTGAAAAATCACTGATTTGATCCAACCGCTGCAATTTTCAGATAAAGAAGAAAAATCTGTAAAAGACTTACCTAGGGTCAGGCAGGAAGTTTGCCACGCGGCCTGTGATCAGAACCCCGATCTCCTGTGCCTGTGTGATACTTTCACATCTGGCTCACAGAAGGGTGCTGCTGAGTGGAACAGAGGCCACAGGGGCGAAAATCCCTCATTCCTAAGGCAAGATAATGCGGACTTCACAGACTTGTCATGAGGAATCAAGAAGCAGATGAATGCAGAATGCTTTGAAGAGTAAGAAGCGGCACAAACCCCAGGAATTTACAACAACTGTTCTTACCTACCCCACCACTGCCATCCGACTGGGCTGACAATTCCGAGCAGGCTGCTTCTCAATCCAGCATGGCACAGGACACCAACAGCCCCATCGGGACATTTAAAATTTTGTCTTGACAATGGTTTTCTTTACAGCAGTTTGATCTGGGGATAACTCTGTCTACCGTATGACTTCAAGGAAGCTGTGGACGACTTGCAAGCTGAGTCCTTCCCAAGGTTGTGCTTACAAGGGGAAAGAGAACATGAGAGGGGAGGATGCTGGGCATCTCCGTGGGCGGGGGGTCCCAGAGAAAGGTCTGAGTTTCCAAACAACAACCCTGAGAGCATTGGAATATCTTGTCTGCTTCCTCAAAGCCAGCCCAGAAGTCTAATACAAATGGACTACCTGTGAGGCGCCAGAGCAGAGCTTCACAGATGCCAGAGAACAGGTTTCCTAAGCTCTCTGATCACTCTGCAATTAAGTTAGAAATCAGTTGAAAATAAATATATGTTCCTTTTGGTATAGACAGTTGTGTGACCACATGAGGTTTGTACAGTCCCAGGACCCAACCCCAAAGGTTCTGGGTGAACCCCTGATTGAATGGTTATTGATTGACTAACAAATTGATGCTTTTGCTTGTTTGTTTGTATTTGCTGGAGTGAAACCTGTAGCCATGTTATGACCTCTGCTTCGACTGCAAAGCAGCTCAACAAGCCATCTGTTTGTTTGTTTGTTTGTTTTTAATTCATCATCTACACACAATCTCTACATTGTTATTTTAGAGGAGTTTTAGTTTCACAGAAAAATTGAGCAGAATCTTTTTTTAAATACAGAACACATTGGAAGTAAAATAAGCCTCAATGTTAGACCCAGTAAAAAACTACCAGGCATGCAATTTAGACATCTATGCCTTCATTCATACTTGTGCTCCACAAACGTGTGGTGAGGACGGTGCTGTGCAACGTACTAGGATGATGGGAGGACTGGCCCACAGCCGCGTGCAGGGCGACTGGGTGGAGTAAGTGCACAGTGGTGGCCAGCTTGAGGGTGTGCAATTTGGAGGCCAGGCCAGCCACCCCATGATAGGAATCCACCTGATACCGATGTGCACAGTGTAAGGCCCCTTCTGCCGTGCACTGAAGCCATGATGATGTAAGTCCGAGCAGCACAGTGGGGGCCATTCTCAAGGGCAGGGCATCTGGGCTCCATGCACATACTCAGGGACCAAACCTCAGCCATTGTAGGGAAAGAAGCTTCCAGTTCAACACAGCATCAACACTGGGATGGTCCAGTACAGCCCCCAGTGACTCATGTCTAAGCCCTATGGACGTCTGCAGCAAGGTGATAAAACAGAAAAGGCTGCTTTTCATTAGGGTGTAGCAATCACGGTTTGAGATCTGGCCTGCCAGGGAGGCTGAGGGGTGGTGGGCTTCCTCCAGAGACGGCAGGCTGGGTATCAGAGCAGCTCCTGGAAGGAGAAGCATGACACCTGGTGGACAGCAAGGACCCGACAGCCAGGACCCAACCCGGACATGCACAGGGAGCTGGGAGTAGCCTCAGGGACCCTGTCTACCCAGTGGGTGTGTGGCAGGAAGCAGTGACAGCCCATGGGAATTGACAAGTCCATGAGCACATGTGAGCTTCCCTCCTAAACCGGCTAGAAATTCTGGAGGGAATTTTACAGAGCCAATATCCGACAAGAATAGGTGGGGGAAGAAGCCATGGAATCATGGAAGCGGGGCTGTTCTTTATGGCAATGATCCCAACAGTTGGGGAGATGGACGGAAGTGTAACTTAGTGCTGTTGTGTTGTTAAATGGCATGGTCTTTGGGGTCAGACACATCCTCTGACCTCACTGTGCTATGTGTGAGCTGTGTCACTGTCATAGGTAAATAATTCAATCTCCCTTGAACTCCATTTTCTCCATCTGTTGAATGACAAGCTACTGTCTCTTGGGGCTGTTCTGAGAATTAAATGAGACCCAATTTCAAGGACTTGGAACAGATCAGGTGCTCAATAAGTGGCATCCAGGGATTTCTCGAGTAGTTGTAGTGGAACCAACCGTTCCAGCTCAGAGTAGTAACAATAGACAAAGACTCAAACCGCAGGTCAGCATAAAGGGGATGTGCTAGCTGCTCGGGAGGGGTCAAAGGCTGACTCCCAGTTGGGCTTTGAAGGCTTAATGAGTTCAGCCTTAGCTGAACTTTAGGAGTTCCTCTAAAGCAGATGAGGAGGGGAAGGTTGCTGCAGGCAGGGGAGGGCATGAAGGCTAAGTAACAGCAGCGTGGAACTCCAGAGAGCTCCCAGCTCTCCGATGCTGGAGACCAAGGAGTGAGGGGTGGGCTTCTAACCACAGAGTGGAAAACAGAAGACAGGACAGGCCTCTGGCTGCATGTGGGAAGAGCTGGGGGGTGCTAGTCTCAGGCATATAAATAGTTTCCCTTTTCAATAAAGCAGCTCGCTAATTGTGTACCCAAGACATCAACTCAAACCCCAAGGATTTCTGTCCATCCCCTGACATCCATGATTTCACGGTGACTCCCACTCTGAGCTCCTCTCCTGAGCACTTGGCCTCACTCATCCATTCTTCTCATTCATCATTATTATTCAGCTAGTATGTATTGAGGCTGTGGGAGTTGATCATAAAAATTGGATTATTCTTGTCGCACCTGACTTAAACAGACTCAAGAGGCCTAGGGTAATGCACTCAGGGCACAAAACATTGCTCCAAAAATGTAATTGTCTGCAAGCCTGGCTGCAGAAACTGCCTATAACTTGAAACCAGTTTTATCTCATGGCTACTAAAACACCCTGACATGACTCTAAGACTAGTTTTACCCACCACCATCACTCACCAAGCAGAGCCTGCCAGCTCCCCAAAACTTTACTCATGTCAAAGAACATTCTAGAAAAAAAAACTAACATTTTACCTTTTTATACAGCCTCCTACCTCCTCTTTGTCTTTGGACATCATACTGAAGACTACCCCATCTACCTGTATGCCTTGCATTGCAATTCTCACGTCCCAAATAAAATGTTACATTTAAGACATCTGTCTCTACAGTTTTATTCTACCTTTAACAGTGCCTGCTATGTGTCAGGCATGGTTCTAACAGTAACAATAAAACAATAAAAAGTGTCCTGATGGAGGTGACATTCTAGTTGGGGGTGGAGGGTGGGGTAAGGAGAGACAGACAGCAAATAAACAGAAAGCAAAATATATTGAAGGTCAGATAATGATGAGTGTCATGAAGAAAAAAATAATGCACTGGTGAGGATTAACAAGCAAAAGATGCAGCTAAAAACACCCTCTTCCTCCCTTCCCACCCACCTCATCTTCCTCTGCCCCGTTACCATGCAAAGCCTGCATTCTTGGTTCACCTTTGCTGCACTGGTCTTCCCTTGGTAATGGGACCCTGCGTGTACATCCTCCATCCCTAGAGGAGTGCTGAACTCAGCTACTCAGAGTAGCATCCTTCTCTGGCATCCATTTCCAAAAAACACCTTCTCTATAAATAACACGGGCAATTAAATTGTTTAAAGCACCAAGGGTTTGCAGAGAACAAACATCATATTGTTCACATTTGAGCTGGAAGGATTATTAAATGATTCCTGTTTTTCACTCTGATTGTTAAAACCTTGATAAGTCAGCTTATTTTTATTAACAGAATCACTGGGTTCCTCCTGCTACGTGATGTTCAACTGAATTAACAGAGATTGGAGGCAAAGATTGGATGCAAGGAGTAACTGAGCTCACAACAATTTCTATTAACAGACTAATTAAAGTGGGTTTTGATGGTTTTAGGAAACGTGGCCTCATCTGAGTGTGCAAACAAGGGCTCTGGGTCTGGAAGAACTAATAATAGCTATTTGGCAACACTTTGCAGCAGAGTCTTGACACACTAGGTTGCTGGTAGCTTGCATTGTTCATCCCTCAGGAAAATATTTTTGTTTTGAAACTTACTAAACTGTTTTTGGTCTGTGGGGTGATGTTAATAGAAACAGGTTCTTTTCCTCCCCCTTAATCTTTTAAAGTTTCCCAAAATAATAGAAAATCCTGGGATACCAAAACACAAAACATTATCACCACCCTCCTGCCAATGGTTATAAAAAGACCATCCCCTAAGTTCTGTTCTCCTGATTGGAATGCTTGTCTGGAATAAGGTTATGACCTGAATATGCCTTGAACAGGCCAGCTCATAATCAGGCCCTATGTAAATCCTTAGGGATGTTAAGAAAAAGTGTTTAAAATATGGAAATAAGGCCCCAAAGTGGGTGGCACGATGTTTTATTACAATACTGGGACCATGTTTACTAAGGTCACACAAGGATTATTTAATTATCTAGGGAAATGCACCTGTGTTTGACCTGCCAGTTACTATTATTTGAGGCTGCATACTGAGATCACATGATATTTTAGAGAACTTGTCTAGGAGAAATGCATATCACTTCTGTCCTATAGGAAAATAATGCCAAAGATTACAGTTTTATTGCCCTGCAGGACATTAACCAACCAGTGTTGCCTCTAAGTCAGCAAACATTTCAAGATGTCTTTTCTGGTAGACTAAAACCTGTTCTATTTCTTTCTGAATCAACTTTATCATCTTATTTCTTCACTGATGAGCTGAGTGAAATATCTGACTTGTGTTCATTCTATATTTGTATGAGTCTTTTTTAAGTTGTTGAAAACTGTACATTGACAGGAATGACAAATAACAAAAGTGGTGGCATATGACAGGCAGCAGCAATGTTCAACTTTAGCTAAGCCCGAGACCCTGGAAAACAGGGACACATAAGAAATCCCCCACCCTCCTGTTCCTGGAGATGGCTTACTACAGAAGCCCACCCTTCCCCATGCATTGGATAAGATGCATGGATGCCTCCTCATTTACCCGTAACACACACAGTCACAGACTCACCACCATTTCCATTCTTTGCCTCATAAATGATTAGCTGAATTGCCTGCCACAGTGACCAATCTGGACAAGATGCCTGCTCATTTGAATTAACCAAACTTTGGTTAAGTTTCTCTCCTTCCCCAAGACCCACCCTCAGCCTAAGCCATCATCAGAATGTGGACAGCCCCTCCTTGATGTTCCCTCCCAACATGAAGAGAACTGGCTGTCAGTTTCCTGATCAATTGTCCTGCTAGGCCACCTGCCGATCCCACTTCACCACACCAATTCTTTCCAGGCTTGCTTTACTCTTCTCTTTCAAAGAAAACTCTTTTCTGCCTGCCTGATTTGGGAGACACATGCAGATCTTGTTGTCTCTGTCTTTCCCATGTTGAAATGGTCTTCTGGTGCAGCAGTGATCTTTTCCAATAAAGTCTCTGTATCTAAGTCCTGATTTGTTCTGATTTGACCCTATTCTGACACCGCAAAGAGAAAGGACCCAACCCAGTGCTTTCATGGCACCTGCTCTTCCTCTCCTCCCTGCCCCTCCTAGGAACCCAGACCCAGGACTACTCGACACTCAAACACTCAAGCTACTAGCCATGTGCCTGATAAGTGTCCTAAGTGGCTTTCTATAGAGTCTTGTTTCCCAAAATGTGGTTCATGGAGCAAAACATCAAGGACACTCGTCAGTTAGTTAGAATTCAGAATCTCATGCCCACCCCAGACTCCCAGAATCAGAATCTGCATTTTAACAAGACCTCAGGGCGATGCATGTGCACATTCAGGCATGAGAAGCATTGCTGCAGAGAGCACTGGCACAGGCCACCCTAAATCCCTGCTCTCCTGGGGCTCTGTATCCAAGAGCAGTTTATCTCAAATGGAAGGCCTTTCCAGCACAGCTAGTGTCTGCCAGCTGCTGTTCTCTGGCCTCCTGGGTGCTTAGAGAGGCAGAGCTAAATCTGAATACAAACATCGCATAAACCCCCTTTTATATGCTAATAAACCTCCTAGATTAAACAGCTAGCCCTTTGCAGGCAAATTCTCATTTTCTTTTTATGAAAGATGTTCACTATGCCATTCTTTGACAAGTTACTTATTCTCTGCAACTTCCTTTCCTCCTTGCAGGAGAAACTTGGATTTCCAAAGCATTCAAAATGCATGGCCCAGCTGCTCCTCACATTGAAGTTGTGACCATGGGATTTGGCAACATTGAGCTCTGGCTCTGGGCATTGCTCTTGCAGCTGAGAGTGACGCCCAGGCTCTGGCAGCCCAGACTTGTCATCCTGTAAATGAACAATCCCCAGTCCCTGGGCCTCATTTTATTCGCTTGGCTGAGCTGCCTGTTTGCTTTCCGTTCTGTGCTTGCCAGCTCACTGAGCAAGAGGATTCGTGCCTGACTGTGTGGAGAAGCTGTAGAGGAAATGGCCACCCTGACTGTCCCAACACTTCTAGGGGTGGCCCAGGGCCTGGGCCCTGAGCAGAACTGTGATAAAGGGAAGCAGGGAGGCAGTGGGAGAGCCCTGACCAGGTGCAGGAGCCTGATTCCGAGTCCACCTCTGCCATGGGCAGATTGCATGATGCCATCAGAGCCTCTAACCTCTGGCCTTCAGTTGTCATGCCTGTAAAATGGGGAAATATTCTAGAGAAGTGGCTCAAAACCTGAGCATCCACCAGCCTCCCCAAAAGAACATGGGGACAGTGCACGTGGCAGGGCCCCATACCCAGAGTTTCTGATTCCATAGTTTGGGATGAAGCCTGAGAATGTGCATTTCCAACAAGGCTTCTGGTGATGCTGATGGCCCAGGGACCTCACTTTGGGAAACTGCAGTAAATCTAGTTTCTCAGCCAGTCTGTTCTGTAGAGCTCCTGAGACAGACTTTTTCCCTAGGCCTCCCCTGAAATTCTTACTTAAGCAAGGCTCCATTTTTCAAAAGCTCTGCCAGGTAACTCTATATGGCACTAGGGCTGAGAGGCACTGGGTGGATGTTTCTAAGATCCCACGTAGCTCTCACATGCCGTGATGCCATGATTTTGCAGCAGAGTGCCTCCTGCCTTGCCAGGACTGGCAGCACACATAGGGCAAAGGGAATCGTCACATATCGGAATTTCACTCTTTGAAAATCTGGTAGGCTGGGCACGGTAGCTCACACCTGTAATCCCAGCACTTTGGGAGGCCGAGGATAGCGGATCATGAAGTCAGGAGATTGCGACCATCCTGGCTAACACGGTGAAACCCCGTCTCTACTAAAGATACAAAAAAAAAATTATCTGGGTGTGGTGGCGGTCACATGTAGTCCCAGCTACTTGGGAGGCTGACAGGAGAATGGCGTGAACCCGGGAGGTGGAGCTTGCAGTGAGCCGAGATGGTGCCACTGCACTCCAGCCTGGGTGAGAGCGAGACTCTGTCTCAAAAAAACAAAAAAAGGAAAACTTGATAATCATGTGTCCCATTTCAGCTCGAGCAGAGGTTCTCCAGAATGAGATCCTGCCCAGAAGCACCCATATCCCCTTGGAACTTGGCAGGAATGCAAGCTCTCAGCCCCATTCCAGGTCCCCTGAACCAGAAACTCTGGGATGAGAATGCAAGTATCTATGTCCTAAAACATCCTTATGATACTTCTAATTCAGCTCATGTAGGAGAATCACTGACTTAAAGGAAGAGCTATATTTCTTTGTCCCAAATCCTCTGCTAGGAACACTCAGTGTGAACTCTGACCCAAAATGACAGCTGCCCCGGACTCCCTTCCTCAGACAGTGTGAAAGCCTGGAATGTGTTTAATTAATTACCTTAGAACGCAGCAGGAAAAAGGTTTCCAGAACCTACTGTCCACAGAATTACCCCTGTAGGGACCAAAGGACTCTGACTCGTCTGACCTGAAGCCCCATTGCGTGGATGAAGAGGAGGCTGTTGGGTGGGGGCCACTGAGGACTGAGAGGCTGTGGGCAGTTTCTTGTCTCCCCAGTGCACTAAGCCAAAGCTATCCACAGGGGTCAGAAGTTGTTGCTTGGAGAAGGTTTCACCATCAGTTTGACGTTATTTATTAACAAAAACCAAAACAACCCTACCCATGGCCGAGAGTTCTAACAGGGGCATGTGCACTTCGTAAGGCTCCCTAGGGGGCACCAGAATGAGACCAGGGTGGGGACAAGGACTCCTGTGCCCCACCTGCAGCCCTGGATTAAAATTCTCACTATATGACCTTGGAAGTTGACCTGATCTCACTAAGCCTCAATGTCCTTTCCTGTCCCCACCCCCACCACCAGCATGGGGACAGGTGTCCTGCTGTTCTACTTAGTATCAAATGTCCAGCTCTGAATGATTTTGGACACATTGTAGGTGCTCAACTTGTTGACTAAATAGGTGGTTCGAGGCAATAATCATATGTACTCCATGGGTATTTGAGAGAACTAAATGAGAGAAGGCATGAACATTGCATAGCATGCTGCCTGGCAAACTGGTGGTGCTTATTTATGTTTGTTATTGTAATTAGTCTGCATTTTCATATGTGAGATTTTCTCATGTTGATTCTCATTAGAGGAGGTCAGTGATACACTAAGCTTATATCTCATTGATAAAAATCTGAAAATCGCATTCAAAGAAAAATGCATCCAGATTTGTGCTTCCATAAAAAATAACAGGAAACAGCTTTCAGCCAGGCAGTGACCCAGTGGAAGAGGCAAAAGGAATGGACTCCATTGACCTACATGCCTTGGCCCTGGCATGGGAAGCCCTGACCGTGGCCCTCAGGTCCAGCTCTCATGCCCACTGCCCTGCACTGCACACACTGGCTGAAATGTGTCTGAGTCTTATGCACACATGGAAACAATTCCCCTGGGGTCACTGGCTATCTTCCAGGGCTTCCAAAGGGTACTATGCCAGTGGGATTTTTCCACAAAAAAAGGGAATTCCAACCTGATGGATAGTTCTAGAAAAACTGCCACAGTGTCTTGGAGTCACCTGCTCATTCACAACGATGCAGCTGATGGATGCATTTCTACAATGACACATCCCTACCCTCTGCATGACCCTAGGTTCCTGTCACGCCATGAAGTGCATGACTATCTCTCCTGGGAGGGTCTACTCACAAGGGACAAACATGAAGAGGAAGTTGACCATAGCAGACCTCCTCAAAGGTAGATTTTTCCAGGGCCCAGTGCCCCCAGAGCTAGAGTATTGCTGATGTCCGCTTGGGTTGGACAGTGATTTTTTAAAACTATCAGGACAAATAAGTTTCTTATTTGGCACCAGGAAGTTGGTTACTCTAAGTATATGTGTGGGTTGAGTTAAAAATGGGGTGGGAGCCAAGGAAGGAGACAAAACGACATGCTCATTTCAGTTCTATTCAGAAGTGGCCCTCCCAGTCCTCCACCAGGCTCAACTCAACTTGTAGGAAGACAACAGGTTTCTGGGACCAGATGGATCTGCTTTCTATTGTCACCTCTACCACAATGACGTAGCTGTGTGACACTGGACAAGTAAATGAACTGCTCTAACCATAGTGTTCTCACCTATGGGAGAACCACAAGGGTTCATCATTCATAGGATATGTACAGACTGAGTGCTCATGTCCCAACGAAATTCACATGCTGAAACTTAATCTCCAATGTGATGGCATCAGGAGGTGGAACTTTTGGGAGGTGATTAAGGCATGAAGGCAGAGCCCTCATATATGAAATTAGTGTCCTTATGGGAGACCTCAGAGAGCTCTCACTCTCTTTTTCCTCAATGTGAGGGAATAGCAAGAAGACAGCCATCTGCAAACTAGGAAGCAGACCTCACCAGTGATTCTGCCAGTGCTTTGATCTTGAACTCCCTAGCCTTCCAAACTATGAGGAAAAACAAAAATGTCTATTTTTTAAACCACCCAGTCTATGGTAGATTGTTACAAAAGCCTAAACTATGACAGGAATTAGTAGCAAGAAGTGGGAATGGTGCTGTAAAAAACACTGAAAATATAGAAGTAGCTTTGGAAGTGGGTAGCAGAGGCTGGAAGAGCTTTGAGGTACGTGCTGGAAGCCAAGGTTTAAGGAAGTGAAGCGTGTTTTAAAGGAGATTCTGGTAATAGTTCAGAAAGAAAAGAAGAGAGCTGCAGGAAAAGCTTCAATCTCCTTAGAAAACACCTGAATAATTCTGAACAGAATGTTGATATAAATATGGGTGATAAAGGCCATTCTCATGAAGTCTCTGACAGAAATGCGGAGCATGTTTTTGGAAACTAGCGGAAAGGCATTCTTGTTACAAAGTGGCAAAGAACTTGGCTAAACTGTGTTCATGTTACAGTGTTTTGTGGAAGGTAGAATTTGTGAATGATGCAATTGGATATTTAGGGGAGGATATATCTGAACAAAATGTTGAAGGAGTGGCTTGGTTCCTCCTAACAGCTTATAGCAAATGCAAGAAGGAAGAAATAACTTGAAGACAAAATTATAAGCAAAAAAGGAATTAGAACTTAAAGTTTTGGAAAATGCTCAGGCTATTCATATGGAAAAAGATGAGAAAGTATATTTGGAAGAGACCACTAAGTTTGTGGCCAAATGACATTTTGGTAAAGAGATTAGCACAGCTGTGAACCACAGAGTTAATTAGGTACCCCAGCAGGAAAAGTGAATGTGAGCAAGAATATAGGAAGGGGTGAAGGAAGGTTACCTGGCTTTCTGAATTTTATAGGACAGGACCAGAGAGCTATTTAAAAGTGCTGTGTTCTTCAAGACAAGGATGTCTTGAATGACTCTAAAGAAGATTCAGAGAATCATTGGGGCTGCGTTTTCAGTTTCAAGCAGGGAGGTGAGCTTGCCCCCTGCTAGTAAGGGTCTAGAAGGCAAAACACTAAGCTAGAGAGATCATTCTCTAGCCTTAAGATCTCATGAGATTTGCATTGCTAGGTTTGGACTTTTTTCTGGAGGCTGTCACCCTTTCTTCTTCTTTTTTAATTTTCTCCTTTAGAAGTGGGAATGTCTATCCTATACTTTTCCCATCACTATAACTTGCTGAGTTTGGCAGAGTCACAACTGGAGAGAAATTTTGCCTCAAGATAAACCATACCTTGTGTCTCACTCATATCTGATTTAGATGATATTTAGACGAGACTTCAGAGTGGATGCTGGAATGAGTGAAGACTTTGGGGGCTGCTGGGATGGAATTAATATATTTTGTATGCAAGAATATAAATTGGGTAGGGGGGTGGGGCAGGGCTGGAATGTTATGGGCTGAATGTTTGTGTCTCCAAATTCATGTGTTGAAATCCCGACCCTCAATGTGATGGATTAGGAAGTGTAGACTTTGGAAAGTAATTAGTTCACAAGGGTAGAGCCCTTGAGAATGGGATTACTGCTGTTCTAAAAGGGACCCTGGAGAGCTCTCCTGTCCTTTCATCATGGTGAGGACACAGCAAGAAGAAGGCTATCTGAGAGAGGAGGTGGATCCTCACCAGACACTGAAAGAGCCAGCACCTTGATCTTAGACTTCCAAGTTCCAGAATTGTGAGAAATAAATGTCTGTTGCTTAAACCACTCAGTCTATGAAGATTTGTTACAGCAGCCCAAGCTGACTAAGACAGCATGTGAGTGAGGTTTGAATGCTGTAAGTGTCTGATTAATAGAAACAATTACAAGTATTAATAAAGTGCTGAGCTGGGAGAGGGAAGGGGAATGCAGGGCCACAACCTCAGAGCTTTGAAGGAGCAGGAGTTCTTGGCAACAGAGACAATGCCAAGCCAGGAAGGACATACCTGAATCAGTATCCCTACTGCCCCTGCCTATAGCTGCTGCCCTCTCCTCCATCCTCAGGGCTACTTCATCCACTTCTCAGTGGTCTGTCTTTCTGCTTCCCATCTTCCCTCTTATAGTCTATGCCTCTATCTCTCCATAATCCAGAATGAGCACAAGTTAAATAATACTGTTTTATGAGCACAAGTTAAATAATACTGTTTTGTGAGCACAAGTTAAATAATACTGTTCCTTCCACCTAAAACCCTCCAATGCATTCTTCTTATTGGATCAGACTCTTCTCCATGGCCTCCAAAGCTCCAGATGTGATCTGACCCCTGTCCCCCTCCCCTCCTTCCTCTCCTCCACTCCCTTCTGTGTCATTCAACTCACTGAGCTTGTTCTGGCCCTGGCCCTTGCACTGGCTCTCAAAAAATTACCCTCAATACTTTCACACGGTGCACTCCTTGCCTGTCCAAGAGCCTCCACTTTAGAAAAGGCCTAGAAAGGCCCGGGCACAGTGACTCATGCCTGCAATCCCAGCACTTTGGGGGGCCAAGGCAGCCAGATCACGAGGTCAGGAGATGGAGACCATCCCAGCTAACATGGTGAAACCCCGTCTGTACTAAAAATGCAAAAAAATTAGCTGGGCGTGGTGGTGGTCGCCTGTAGTCCCAGCTACTTGGGAGGCTGAGGCAGGAGAATGGCATGAACCCAGGAGGTAGAGCTTGCAGTGAACTGAGATCATGTCACTGCACTCCAGCCTGGGCGACAGAGCGAGACTCCATCTCAAAAAAAAAAAAAAAAAAAAAAAAAAAAAAAAAAAAAAAAAAAAAAGAAAATAAAAGAAAAGAAAAGGCCTAGAAAGGAGAGGGAGCCTGAGCCTGAGTATATGGCCCACGCTCCTTCTCCTTCCTTCACATCATCTCCCTCTGTGCACTCAGGCCTCATGGAGGCTGCGCTTGGACAGGAGCGTTCCCTCCCTGTGGCAGAGCAGGATCTGGGGCAAGAGCCTGGGGCAGGCAAGGGGGTCTCTGATGCACCCCCACACCAGGACTTCACATCTGAGTACCCAACACTGACTCTCCCTGATTCCAGCCTAGACTCAAAGCTTTCAGCCTTTCCCGGGACCCAGTCCTGTGCTCAGAGTTACAAAGTGATTGAAGCTCAGGTGTCAGCAGGTAGGTTGTTGGTGGTTGGTTATCCCTTCCAGATAACATTGGAGTGTCCTGAAGGTCTTCAAGATCTTGGTTCAAAAGCATGCCTTAGAGTGGGTACTTCAGGAACTTTCCCATTCTCTGATGTTGGGAGTCTTGGACAGAGGGTTTCAGCGATTCTCAACATAGTTTCACAAATGATCCCTACTCTATGGCTATCAGAGACCACAAACTGACCAGAGACAAATCCGCAGCTTGAGACCCAGCTCTGAGCTCACAGCCTGGGTCCAGGTTCTCTCTTTGCCCTGCTACTTGCCCTGAAAGTTGCTTAAGATTCTCGCTCTCCTTCCATCATGTGGCCTGTGAGAGCCAGACACTGATGCCTGGTGCTTTTAATTACAGAGTGAGGAAATAACAAGCTTTGCTGCAAAGATTGTTAAGCTGATAGGAGATAATGATCATTGCCATTGACATCTCACAAGAAGTTCAGACATCAAAGCAGCACCCACCCTAGGAACTGGGTTTTCATCTTATTTTTCCTCTTTGTGTCTTTATTTACTTATTGGCCTAGGACATTCCACGAGGACTGGAATAATGACATTTGTACTGAGAGGATGATATCAGTTTGAAATTCGTGCTGTCAGGATAAATAGAAAACCCTTCACTATTTGATTATCTAGCAAGAAATTAATGGCTATCCACAAAATGTCTAATAAAATGATCTGTTTATTCTAGAATCTGTAGGAACTCTGTTTGCTTTCCTCACCCTTATGCTTGTTCTTCTCAGTGCAATATGACTAATTGGTTTAACACAGTCATAAAATTACCAGCCTGACTCCTTCCACACTGGGAGAACCCTGCAGAACCAAAGCAGTGCACACGCCCCTGGGAAACAAATGTCTGGGGTGGGATGGCAGCGAGCTGAATTGTTTGCTATGTATTGCATTGATGTCTCCTGCTTTTATTCCAGTTAGTGACCTGCAGTCCATCACAGGCTGCTTTGAGAGCCCAAGATAGGGCGCATGGTAAGGGCTTTCTGTAAGGGTGGAGACACCACCCACGATCTTTTTGTTCCTAAGAACTGTGATCAGACCCAGAGTACAACCATGGTAGTAACATGACTCAGTTTATGGAGGGAACAGAAATGCTTCCAGCTGACTTCAGAGCTTCCAAAAGCTTCCAGCTGACTTCAGAGCCCAAAGTCCTTCCCATACACCCACTTCATACCTTCATTCCTTTCCTGGCTCCAGTGGAGGTTTTTAAATGCCCAACTTTGAAAAGTTCTTTTTAATTGAGTATATATATGTTCTGAATTATAGTTAAAAATTTTCAGTCTATATATAAGATATATATGTATGTATTATACATATATATAATTTCAACATGTAAATTATTGAGAGGTTTTACATTCTTATATTGTATGTTAAGTCTTCAAAATCCAGTGTATATCACACACAGCATGTCTCAATACTTACTAGCTACAATCCAAGTGTTTAATAGCCACCTATGGCTAGTGGCTACTTACTATACTGGCCAGCACAGTTATAGATAATAGAAAAGTAAACAATGTTTTCAATATTAAAAAGGTTTGAAATAAAAACTATAGTTATCAAAGCTTATAGCAAATTTGAGATCAGTCACTCATGAACATAGATGCAAAAAATAACTAAGCAAAATATTGGCAAACTGAATTCAGTCAACACACATAAAAACATAAAAGACCATGTCAAAATTATTATATTCCAGGAATTCATGGATGGTTAACATTAGTACATGTGTGTACATATATATACATGCATATATATATACTAAAGGACTACGAAGGAAGAAAAGAACAGTAATTATTAATGATTTTATCTCAGAATGATGTGATATAGTGTAATTTTTACTTATTTTTTGTGTTGCTTATATTTTACATACTATAAAACTATTTTCATAACAGGGAATAAAAGGGCAATCATAAAATTCAAAATTAAAATGAGAATAAAAAATAATAGGAATAGAGAAAAACAATTTTGAGAGAATATTTTGTTTAACTGAATGCCAATAAAATAAAATGGATGTTATTCTGGAAATATATACAGTATTTTCATTTTCTTTATCTAGAAAATACACCCCTGACCTCAGAGGAAATAAAACATCTAAACAGAGAAGTTATGTGAAACAACGGGGACTGTTACTAAAGGTCTGAACCCTCCCCACTAAAGTCCAGATGATTCCTATGAAATCTGATAAAACCTTCAGTTCAAGTAACAGGTAATTCCAATGCCATTTTAAGTATTCTAGGTCAGTAAAACAGACAAAGCTTCATATTTATTTTTATTCAGCAAATAAGATACCCTATTCTGAGAAAGCATACACAAAACAATAAACTTATCTTCTTTATAATTATTGGTGGAAACATCACAAGTAAAATAGTAGCAAATACAACCCAGGAATACATTAAAGAAGCCATAGCCCATCAAGGACAGTCTATCCTGGAGATGCAAGCATGGCCACACTAGGAAATCAACCCCAATTCACATGACTTTCCGTGAAGGCATCTTATAAACCCCAGAGGAAAAATGTTCTGAGCACTCGTGATAGGCAGAATAGTGACCTCCCCAAAAAAGACTACACCTTAATCCCCAGAACCTGTGAATACGTTAGTTTATATGGAAGTGGGGAATTTACGTGGCAGAGGGAACTAAGTCGGCTAAACAACTGACCATAACATAGGCGGATGACTCTGTTACCCAGGTGGGGCTGCAGATGGCAGGAGGGGACCACTGGACAGCCCGATTAGAGCGGCCTCTGGACACCAGAGGAGGCAAGGAGGCAGTATCTCCTGGAGCCCCGGCAAGGAACACAGTCCTCCCAGCACCTCAACTTCAGCCCAGTGATTCTTAGGCCAGACTTCCGAACCACAGAATTGGAAGATCATGCGTTTCTGTTGTTTTAAGCCACTATGTTAGTGGTAATTTGTAACAGCAGCAATGAAACACTAACACAGTACTTAAACAGCCCCTTTAAATCTAATAAACCAAAGTTAGAACTGTAGAGAATCAGTGTTCTCTTAGGCATTGCAATGCTGATTTATAAACTTCACAACATTCCTATATGCTTATCAACTTAAACTCACGAGTCTAAAACCAATTTCACATTTCAAATTTAAACCACATTACATGTCAAGAATGCCATAAGTATTTCAACTGCAAGACTTTAAAAAAACAAACACATGAGTTATCCCAGCCCTGATGAACATTTTTTAAGTTTAGCTTGAGTATCTCTGCAGTGTGTTGGATGCACCCGTGAGTCCGTCTGAGAGGCCTGGGCTGCGTGGATCCCTCCAGCACTCAGGACTACCCACTCCCCACTCACTGATTTGGCCTGTGTTGTGTGTTCTCATCTACACTGCAAGTTCTTGGAGGGCAGGGCTTCTGAATTTCTCCCTCCCATACCTTCCTATCCTGCACTGCGCCTGAAAGTAGTTCGGGCTTCATGACTGTTTGCAGGCTGATCAGTCATTTATAGGATGATCAGTTATCTCCATTACTAGAGTAGTTATTTACAATTACTAGATCATTCTCTAATTGCTAGTTTAGTAATTACTCGACTACATAAAATATACTATATTTCTATACTATGTAAAATTCTAGTATGCCCAGGCTCTGCCCTCACCTGTGTCTGGGGAAGATGGCTCTGCCCCAGCTCCAGGCCTCCTTCTCCTAAGACCAGGCCCTCCTTGAGAATCCCACCTCCTCTTGCCACTGATTGACTCATGAATCTGGGCTTTGGTCAATCAGTGCTTGGCTTTCCTCCATGCTATTGATGTGAGTAGCCATGACATAAACTGGCCCAATCCAGCTGGAAGGACAGCCTGTTATTCCATGACTGGGAGACAAAGCCTTTCTCCTAGGGGCTATGAAAAAGGAAACACTGTGTCCCATTTATGGCTGGTGGTTGAAGGGAAGCTGGTCTGGGGGCAAAACCAACAGAGGAGGAAGAGATAACAAAGAACAGAAATTTGAGGACAAACCCCAACCACAGGTACTGGGGCCACCTGAGCCCTGGACTCCTCTGGAGTGAGGCCACAGCCTGCAAGAAGAAAAGGTCAAGATCATTATTTTCTATTTTAAAACAGGTTTAAAGAGCATATATGACTCCATGAAAGACCCTTTCTTCATGACATGAAAAGAGACATCCACCCGGGTCTAGGACAGGGGTCTCAGAACCCAGCCTCCTCACAACACACTACCCCAAAGGTTTGGTTGGAGGGGGATGCTGGTATATTTTAAATTGTGTCCCCTTATATAGCCAGCACCCTGACACGATGGGAGGGAATGACAGGATCTTTTTACTAGAGAAAATTTCAAATACAGTCGACCCTTGGTGCAGGGGTTGGGAGTAATTAATTCCATGACCCCCATGGATACCATTCGGTATCCCCCATGGATACTGAAATTCTCAGAAGCTCAGGCCCCTGATATAAATTGACATCATATTTACACATAACCTATGCACATCTTCCCGTACACTTTAAATCATCTCTAGGTTACTTCTTTTTTTGGCATAACTGTTCGTGTATTCGTTTACCCTAGATACACTGTTCTTGCCTTTTTGCTTCTATTGTTTAATCAAAATGAACTCAGTAAGTTCAGAGGAGGCAAATAGATAGCACATGATCATGTCTCTACAAATATAGCTATTCCCTTGCTCAAAGTGTGGTCCACAAACCGGCAGCATCAGCATCAGCAGGGAGCTACAGAAATGCAGAAGCCCAGGTCCCACCTCAAAATACGGAATCCAAGTTTGCACTTTAATGAGCGCCCAGGGGATAGATTCTGTGCATAAGCATTTGAGAAGTACGATGAAGGACCCAGTCCTTACCGTCCCTCCCATGTTCAAATGCATCATCACCTAAATCATACACCAAAGTTTCACTGTTACAGTGTGCCATAGGATGGACAACAATTGAAAACAAAATTTTTCACCTGCTTTTCTGATTTTTGAAAGATGACCCTTGTCCATTCACCTATTGGAATGAAGGAAATAGTAGTAGTATGATTGATCACCTATGGGAAGTCGGGAAGAGCAATGGGATCAGTGCAAGGACTTACCAACTGTAAGAACTTTTAACACATGACTTAACTTCTCTAACTCTCAATTTCTTAATCTGAAACCTACCTCAGAATATTATTGAGAAAACCAAATGAAGGAATGTATGTGAAAATGATTTTATAATTAGTTAGCTTTGGGGTTTACTACATTATCGTGTGTTTTTTTAAATTTTTAAATTATTTTAATATTTTGGGGGGAACAGGTGGTGTTTGGTTACATAGATAAGTTCTTTAGTGATGATTTCTGAGATCTTGGTGCACCCAACACCTCAGCAGTGTACACTGTACATATTGTGTGTCTTTTATCCCTCACTCCCCTCCTACCCTTCCCCTCAAGTCCCCAGAGTCATTCTTGTGCTTTTGCGTCCTCATCGCTTAGTTCCCACTTAAGAGTGAGAACAGAGGATGTTTGGTTTTCCATTCCTGAGTTACTTCACTTAGAAAAATGGACTCCAACCTCCATCCAGGTTGATATTAATGCCATTATTTTGTTCCTTTTTATGGCTTAGTAGTATTCCATGGTGTGTATGTATATATATCCCACATTTTCTTTATCCACTTGTTGGATGATAGGCATTCAGATTGGCTCCATATTTTTGCAATTGCAAATTGTGCTGCTATAAACATGCATGTGCAAGTGTCTTTTACATATAATGACTTATTTTCCTCAGGGTAGATACCCAGTAGTGGAATTACTAGATCGAATGGTATTTCTACTCTTAGTTATTTAAGGATTCTTCATACTGTTTTCCATAGCCATCAGACTGGTTTACATTCCCACCAGCAGTGTAAAAGTGTTCCCTTTTCACTACATCCATGCCAGTATCTATTATTTTTTGATTTTTTGATTATGGCCATTCTTGCAGGAGTAAGGTGGTATCACATTGTAATTTTGATTTGCATTCCCATGATAAAAGTGATGTTTAGCATTATCTCACATGTTTGTTGTCATTTGTATATCTTCCTTTGAGAATAGTCTATTCTGTTCTTAGCCCACTTTTTGGTGGGATTATTTGTTTTCTTCTTGTTGATTTTTTTAAGTTCTTTGTAGATTGCAGATATTAGTCCTTTGTTGGATGCGTAGTTTGGGAATATTTTCTCCCACTCTGTGGATTGTCTATTTACTCTGCTGATTATTTACTTTGCTGTGTAGAAGTGTTTTCGTTTAATTAAGTTCCATCTATTTGTCTTTGTTTTTGTTGCATTTGCTTTTGGGTTCTTGGTCTTGCCTAAGCCAATGTCTAGACGAAGTTTTCTAATGTTATCTTCTAGAATTTTTATGGTTTCAGGACTTAGTTTTAAGTTTCCGATTCATCTTAATTTGATTTTTGTGTAAGATGAGAAATAAGAATCCAGTTTCATTCTTCTACATGTGGTTTGCTAATTATCCCAGAAACACTTGTTGAATAGGGTGTCCTTTCCCCACTTTATGTTTTTGTTTGTTTTGTCAAAGGTCAGTTGGCTGTAAGTACTGGGCTTTATTTCTGGGTTCTCTATTCTGTTCTATTGGTCTACATGCCTGTTTTTATAACAGTACCATGCTGCTTTGATAACTATAGCCTTCTATAGTCTGAAGTCAAATAATGTGATACCTCCAGATTTGTTCTTTTTGCTTAGTCTTACTTTGGTTATGTGGCTCTTTTTTGGTTCCATATGAATTTTAGGATTTTTTTCTAGTTCTGTGAAGAATTATGATAGTATTTTGATGGGAATTGCATTGAATTTATACATTGCTTTTGGCAGTATGGTCATTTTCACAATGTTGGTTCTACCCATCCATGAGCATGGGATGTGTTTCCATTTGTTTGTGTCGTCAATGATTTCTTTCAGTGGCGTTTTGTAGTTCCCTTGTAGAGATAATTTACCTCTTGGATTAGATATTTTCCTAAGTATGTTATTTTTTGCAGCGTTGTAAAATGAGTTGTGTTCTTGATTTGATTCTCAGCGTGGTCACTGTTGGTGTATAGCAGTGCTACTAATTCGTGTACTTTGATTTTGTATCCTGAAACTTTACTGAATTTATTTATCAGATCTAGGAGCTTCTTGGATGAGTCTTTGGGTTTTCTAGGTAAACGATCACGTCATCAGCAAACAGTGATGGGAATTGCATTGAATTTATAGATTGACAATTTGACTTCCTCTTTACCCATTTGAATGCCCTTTCTTTCTTTCTCTTGTCTGATTACTCTGGCTAGGACTTCCAGTACTATGTTGAATAGAAGTGGTAAAAGTGGGCATCCTTGTCTTATTCCAGTTCTCGGGGGAATGCTTTCAACTTTTCCCCATTCAGTATAATGTTGGCTGTGGGTCTGTCACAGATGTCTTTTATAACTTTAAGGTATGTCCTTTCTATGCCAATTTTGCTAAGGGCTTTAATCATGAAGCAATGCTGAATTTTGTGAAATGCTTTTTCTGCATCTATCGAGATGATCATGTGATTTTTGTTTTTAATTGTGTTTATGTGGTGTATTACATTTATTGACTTGTGTATGTGAAGCCAATCCTGCACCCTTTAATATACTGTTTTTAATATACTTAATATACATCTTTTTAATATACTGTTGGATTTTTTTCACTAGTAGTTTGTTGAGGATTTTTGCATCTATGTTAATCAGGGATATTGGTCTGTAGTTTTCTTTTTTTATTATGTTCTTTCCTGGTTTTGGTATTAGGGTAATAATGGCTTCATATAATAATTCAGGAAGCATTCCCTCTTTCTCTATCTTTTGGAATAGTTTCAGTAGGATTGATACCAATTCTTCTTGGAATGTCTGAAAGAATTCAGCTATGAATTCATCTGGTCGTGGGCTTTTTTTGTTGGCAATGTTTGTATTACTGTTTCAATCTCACTACTTGTTCAGAATTTCTATTTCTTACTGTTTTAATCTAGGTGGGTTGTATATTTCCTAGAACTTATCCATCTCCTCTAGGTTTTCTAGTTTGTGTGCATAGAAGTGTTCATAACAGCCTTGAATTATCTTTTGTATTTCTGTGGTATCAGTTATAATGGCTCCCATTTTGTTTCTAATTGAGTTTATTTGTATTTTCTCTCTTTTCTTGGTTAATCTGGCTAATGGTGTATCAATTTTATCTTTTCCAAGAACCAGCTTTTTGTTTCACTTATCTTTTATATTTTGTTCGCTTCAATTTTATTTAGTTTTGCTGTGATCTTTGTTATTTATTTTCTTCTGCTGGGTTTGGGTTTGGTTTGTTCTTGTTTCTCTAGTTTGTTGAGGTGTGAGCTTAGATTGTCTATTTGTGCTCTTCCAGAATTTTTTATGTAGATATTTAATGCTATACACTCTCCTCTTAGCACCAATTTTGCTGTATTACTATTATCATTCAGTTTGAAAATTTTTTAAATTTCCATCTTAATTTCATTGTTGACCCAAAGATCACTCAGGAGCAGATTATTTAGTTTACATGTATTTGTATAGTTTTGAGTGTTCCTTTTGGAGTTAATTTTGAATTTTATTTCACTTTGGTCTGAGAGAGTATTTGATATAATTTTGATTTTCTTAAATTTATTGTGACTTGTTTTGTGGCCTAGCATATGATCTTGGAGAATGTTTCATGTGCTGATGGAAAAAACGTATATTCTACAGTTGTTGGGTAGAATGATCTGTAAATATCTGCTAAATCCATTTATTCTAGGGTATAGTTTAAATTCATTGTTTCTTTGTTGACTTTCTGTCTTGACGACCTGTCTAGTGCTATCAGTGGAGTACTGAAGTCCCCGCCTATTGTTGTGTTGCCATCTATCTCATTTCTTAGGTCTACTAGTAAATGTTTTATAAATTTGAGAGTTCCAGTGTTAGGTGCATATATATTTAGGATTGTGATATTTTCCTGTTGGACTAATCATTTTATCATTACATAATGTCCCTCTTTTTTCATTGTTGTTGCTTTAAAGTTTGTTTTGTCTATATAGTCTATGTAAGAGTAGCTACTCCTGCTCACTTTTGCTTTCCATTTGTATGGAATACCTTTCTTCACCCATTTAAGTTTATGTGAATCCTTACTTGGTAGATGAGTCTCTTAAAGACAGCAGATATTTGATTGGTGGATTTTTATCCATTCTGTATCTTTTAAGTAGAACATTTAGGCCATTTACATTCAACATTAGCATTGAGATGTAAGGTACTGTTCTATTCATCATATTAGTTGTCATATGAATACCTTGGGGTTTTTTTTTTTTCATTGTGTTATTGTTTAATAGGCTCTGTGAGATTTATGTTTCAAAGAGGTTCTATTTTGGTGTATTTTGAGGTTTTTTTCAAGATTTAGAACTCCGTTTAGAAGTTCTTATGATGCTAGCTTGGTAGTGGTAAATTCTCTCAGCGTTTGTCTGAAAAAGACTTTCTCTCTCCTTCATTGATGAAGCTTAGTTTGCTGGATACAGAATTCTTGGCTGATAATCATTTTGTTTAAGGAGGCTAAAGATAGGATACCAATCTTTTCTGGCTTGTAGGGTTTCTGCTGAGAAATCTGCTGTTAATCTGATAGGTTTTCTTTTATAGCTGATCTGATGCTTTTGCCTCACAACTCTTAAGATTCTTTCCTTCATCTTGACTTTTGATAACTTGATGACTATGTGCCTAGGTAATGACCTTTTTGCGATAAAATTTCCTGGGTGTTCTTGTAGCTTCTTGTATTTGGATGTCTAGATCTCTAGCAAGACTAGGGACATTTTTCTTGATTCTTCCCTCAAATAAGTTTTCCAAACTTTCAGATTTCTCTTCTTCCTCAGAATACCACTTATTCTTATGTTTGGTTGTTTAACATAATCCCAAATTTCTTGGAGGCTCTGTTCATTTTTTTAAATTCTTTTTTCTTTGTCTTTGTTGGATTGGGTTAATTCAAAAGCCATCTCTTTGGGTTCTGAAGTTCTTTCTTCTACTCATTCGATTCTATTGTTGAATTTTTCTAGTGTATTTTGCATTTCTCTAAGTATGTCTTTCCTTTCCAGAAGTTGTGGGTCTCTTTTCTTTATGGTATCTATTTATCTGGAGACTTTTTCATCTATATACTGTATTTTACAAATTTTCTTTAAGTTGGTTTTCTTCTTTCTCTGGTATCTCCTTGAGTAGCTTAATAATCAATCTTCTGAATTTTTTATTTGGCAATTTAGAGATTTATTCTTGGTTTGGATCCATTACTAGAGAGCTAGTGTGATCTTTTGGGAGTGTTATAGAACCCTGTTTTGTATATTACCAGAATTACTTTTCTGTTCCTTCTCATTTGGGTAGACTGTTTCAGTGGGAAGATCTGGAATCCAAGGGCTGCAGTTCAGATTCTTTTGTCCCATGGGGTGATCCCTTGACATGGTACTCTTCCCCTTCCCTTAAGCTTAGGGCTTCCTGAGAGCCAGACTCCAGTGATTGTTGTTGCCCTTCTGTGTGTAGCCTCTCAAGGGCTCCAGGGCCCCAGGCTGGTGCTGGGGAAATGTCTGAAAAGAGTCCTGTGATGTGATCCATCTTCAGGTCTCCCAGCTGTGGACACCAGCACCTGTTTCAGTGGAGGTGGTAAGGGAGTGAAGTGGGCCCTGTGAGAGTCCTTGGCTATGGTTTTCTTTAGTGTCCTGGCTTTCTTGAATGCTGGTTATGCTAGCAGTGAAGTTGTCACGTGGACAGACTCAAGATCTCTGTTTAGCCAGGGTGTTATAGGCAGTGGAATTAGCTGTTATTTTCTCCTTCTTTGGAGCAGAGTTGTTCTGCTATAAGTTGCTGTAAAGGCCTGAGCTGGTTGGCATCCAGCCAGGAGGTGGTGCTTTCAAGAGAGCATCAACTATGGTAGTATAGGGAGGATATAAGCTTGCCCTAAATTGGCCAGTATTTTATAACTACTTGGATTTCTTAGGCAATGGGTGGGGCCATAGAACTCCCAGCAGTTTATGTCTTTTGTCTTCGGCTGGGCCAGTAGAGAAAAGTCATCAGATCGGGGCAGGGCTAGACAGGTCTCAGCTCAGATTCTACTTGAGCAAGGCTTGCTGCAGCCACTGTAGGCGATGAGGGGCAGTTCTCAGGCCAGTGTAGTTTTGTTCCCAGGGAAATTATGGCTGCCTCTGCTGCATCATACAAGTCACCAGGAAAGTGGGGGAAAAGCTGGCGGTAATGGGCCTCACCCAGCTCCCATGCAGCCAGCAAGGCCAGTCTCACTCCCGCCCTGCCCCACCAACAGCACCAAGTTTGTATCCAGGCAACCAGCCAGCAAGGCTGAGATCTTGCCCCAAGCTACAAGCCTCCCCACTGAGAAAGCAAGCAGGGCTCTCAGGTCGCACCCCTCCCTACCTGCCTGCACTGTCAGCTATGGCTTCTGTACTCATATCTGTACTTCCTGTTTGCCTCCCACCCTCAGATTCTGCTTAGGAAAATTTGTGCTTAATCAAAATTATTATAAAGTTCAGCTAGATGCTTCCTTCACCCTGTGGTCCCTCCCCAATTTCACTGGCTCCCTTCCTCAAGGACCCCTATAAGATGAAGCCAGGGATCACTCCCCCGGGCTCAAGCTGGGAACGTGGGGTGCCTACAGGGATCTTCCCATAGCTTCTTCTATTTTTATATTTTGCTTGACTCCTTAAATCCATTTCAGCTCTAGGTAAGGTTAAATCTTTCTCCCGTGATATGGATTTTCAGGTTCCCCACTGGGGACACGTGTTCAGAGGCAGACTTTTCCCCTCTCATACTTTCAGAACTCACAGTTTTTCCACTTCTTTTCCATCTCTAGATTACTTCTAACACCTAATAAATGCTATAGAAATAGTCATTATCATGTGTTTCTAAGTTTGTATTATGTTTTGCTTGTTTGTGGACGATCTTTCTTTTTGGGTGGTTGGATCCGTGCATGAGGAACCTAGGAATATAGGGAGCTGACTATATTTCTGAAAGCACATGACCCTTGTTGCCTCTGGAACAGCACAGATGATACACATTTGAGAAAGGCAAAGAATTTAAAAGTTGTCCTGCTGTTCTTTCAGCTTGAAGAAAAAGGACACTTTCTCTAAATTTTAAAATCTATTTTGAAGAACTCTTTCATCTCAGCTAGGCCATCATTTAGCAAGAAGCAGGAAGACAGCATTACTCATGAATTTGGATGATGTCATCACCTTGGTTTTATGTAGAAGGATTTTGTCAATTGCTTCTGTGATGCAGAGCACTCTGATCTTCCTTCATTAGAACAAGGGCACAAAGAAGTGAGTTCACTCTGATGTCTGACGGTTCATGAAGGCAAGTGCTCCTTTGTTATGAAATCCCCAAATCCTCCGTGCTGTTCTGAAGCTCAGGAAATGGCTCACTGGCATGAGCAGAGCCACACAGATGCCTGGCCCTCTCTGGAGGCCAGAGGCACTTCTACTCCTGATGACCAGAACTGCCAGTTACATTGACACCAACCCCAGCATTCAGGTTCTGCAGTTGCTGTTCTGGGTCAGGCTCACCACAGTCCAAACTGAACTTGGTGGAATGTGGCCTTTCCTATGTGGCTTACCCTCTGGGTTGACAGTGCAGCCACCATTTCTAACTCCACCTGCATCCACAGAGGCCAGACAACCTGCTGTGTCTCCTCTGCATACTTTGCACCTAGGGGTGGCCAGGAGATGGGAAGGGGAATTCCGTGGGGGTGGGGCGGGGTCTTCCTGGAAAGGCTTTTTTCTTCCAGAGAGTTGTCTCACTCCCATCACTGGAAACAATGCCAGAGTGGGGTAGCAGTTGGATTGCAGCCCTGAGTTGCAAGCCTGAAGACAGACCCTACAGGCTGGGGACGGCGGCCCCCTAGGATGGAATCGGCCTGACCTGGACTACCCACTTCCAGAATTTCTAAGGGGTAAACAATGAGTGTCTTTTTTAGCCATGAAAGCTGATTCGGGGTTATTAGTATGAACTGCAGAAGGGCTCACTATCCCTCCACTTTAGGACTCTGCCTGGCACTTGGTGATCTTTAATACGTATTTCTCAAGTGAGTACTGAGCATGTGGGACTATTAGGCTGGCCCCTCTGCTTGGAGAATTTCCATGCTGCACAAGGGCAAAAAGCTTCCTGGGCCTACATCAAATGCACTTCCAGATGTCCCTGCTGCACACTCTCACTGCCCTGTAAGCCCCCAGGACTCACTCAGAGCCTCCACAATGCCTTCTCGCAGTTGGACTGTGTGAATGCCGCATGTGCTGGGTCTAAGCGTCTAGCCCTTTGCCCGGAACGTTAACAAGGCACGTGCCCATTTAGGACTCATCAGATGAGTGGGTGGGCAGCTCACCATGGAGATGGTGGGCTTCATCTGACAGCCCCTGGACCTCGAGTGCCTCTTTCTTCTCTTCTGGAAATCACATTGTTATGTTTTCTGAGATGATCTATTCCAACCTTTAACAAAGGCAAATCTCACTGCCTTTATGAATCGGGTACTGTGTGCAGCACCAGTTTTAAAAATGTTTACACCAAGACAAGGAGGGGACGCTGTGAATATTCCCATTTTACAGTTGAGGAAATGGGGGAATACAAATATATCCCCATGGCCGAGCAGGGATGTGCACAGAGGCAGGTCTTGCCCCAGCTGGGCCTTGACCATCATACAAAATACAGCCTGACACCTGACACCTGCCTTTCCACGGCTAGGACTCTGAGCCCAGCCCAGTCTCCCAGCCAGGCCACCTTTGGCAATCACATGCCCTACATGACCCTCAACCTGCCTGGCTGTGAAACAAGGAGGTTGGGATTTCCTTGGTACTCTCCAAAGTTCCTCTTGATTCTGAACTCAAACCGTGCAGTCTTCATTTAGTTCAAGCACTTGGGAAAGTTCTTGGTTTTATCATATCTCACTGTATAACATACAGAAATGATAGCAACTGCCTTTGCCAGTGTCTGTCTCACTCATGGGCTGACCATGGTCCCCATGGCCCTGTCCCTACTTGGCCACAAGGGACTGAGCACAGGGTGGATAGATGGTCCTCAACCAGCAAGGACCTCTGGCTTCTGTGGCCAAGTTCAAAGTGTGAGTCAGTCACCAGACACCCCATCCCTTGGGGACCCAGACTGCAAAAATGGGAGCCTGGGCCTACAAGGGGCAGGAGAGAGGTAAGAGCCACCAGATGGACCATGGCCTGGGAGGCCCTGAGAAGCTTGTGAATATATAGGCTGGTGAGAGGGGACGGGAGCAGATGCTGCTCTGAGTAAGTATAGGGAGAAGAAGAAGCTCCTCCCCTCCACCCTTGTGGTTTCTGGGTTTGTCCAGGCTCTGTGAGTGCCCTCACCATGGCTCTCCTTTACAGGAAGAAAGTGGAGCACATCCGTCTTAGTCTGTTTCAAGTTGCTATAACAGAAGGCCTCATACTGGGTAATTTATAAAGAGAAGAGGTGTATTTTGGCTCATGGTTCTGGAGGCTGGGAAGTCAAAGATTGGGTGGCTGCATCTGGTGGGCCTAGAGCTACATCAGAACATGGCAGAGATGCGAAAAAGGAGGCAGGTGTGTGCATGTGCCAAGGAGACCCCACAGAATTCAAGTCCAGAGAGCAGCACTTGCTCCTGTGAGAAAGGCCATAACTCCTCTTAACAAGCTAATCACTTATGAAAAGCCCCACCTCCCAACACTGTCACATTGGGAACCAAGCCCCAGCATGACTTTTGGTGGGGACAAGCCATATTCACACCATAGCAACATCTTTGTATGGTTATATCACAATGTTTAAACTCACTTTTGACATTATTCATTATATGTAAGCATGTTTCTCTCACCACCTCTCTTTCCATACATCTTCATAGACCCAGGGAAAGGGAAGAAAGAAAAGAATGGATACCACATAGAAGGAGAAAAATGTGTCACCTAGAAGGCTCCCAGGGGTCACCAAGAGGGAGTGGTGTTACCCATCCTGTCTGGCCACTGTGGGAAGACAAGGCTGAGGTAGGAAGCAGGAGAGGAGCTTCCTGTGCATAGCCTCTCCCTCCAGGCCAAAGTCCAGGTTAAGGGGACCTTTCTTGGACCCCTTGGAATAGCACAGCACACATCCTCCAGCCCAGGCTGCAACAATGAATGCCAGACCTCCCCATGGCCAGGAGAGGCACCTGACCAAAAGGGCCCAGAGGACAGCAGCCAGCAAACAGCAAGGCAAGCCTGAGGCCAGAGCCACAATGTCAAATGAATCCAGTTATGGACTGAATTGTGCCCCCTGGACTCGTGTGTTGAAGCACCTACTCCCAATGTGACTGTATGCGGAGATGGGGCCTTGAAAGAGGTCAGAAGGGTGAGGCCCTAATTCAATGGGTCTTGTGTCTCTGTAAGAGGAGATTAGGACACAGACACATATATGTGAAGGCACAGGGAGAAGAAAGCCCTCTGCAAGCCAAGGACAGAGGCCTCAAGATAAACCAACCTTGCCAACACTCTAATCTCGGACTTCAGCTTCCAGACCTGTGATAAATAAATTTCTGTTTAAGCCACCTCGTCTCTGGTACAGTTATCATTTGGTACCCAGAAAGGATTGCTTCCAGGACCTCCTGTGGATACCAAAATCCATTGATGCTGAAGTACCTTGTATAAAATGGTGTAGTACAGTATTTTGCGTATAACCTGCACACATCCTGCCATATACTTTAAATCATCTCTAGGTTACTTACCATATCTAATACATTGTAAATGCTATTAAATAGTTATATTGCATAATTTAGGCAAGAATGACAAGAAAAATCTGTACACGTTCAGTACAGATGCAACCTACCTTTTTAAAAATATATATATTTTTGATCTGCAGTTGGTTGAATCCATGGATACAGAACCCATGGTCTTGGAGCCCATGGCTGCCAGGGGCCAGCTGGACTTTGTTTCACAGCCTGAGCAGACCAGCGCAACCCTTACAGCCTCACCATCCCGGAGAGGTCTGGAAGGGCTTCTGAGAAGGACTGAGCCATCCAAAGCACTGTGTCAATCTAAAGAGACCACAGACAGCGCTGCCTAGGACTGGGCTTCCAGGATGTGACGGCAGCAATGCATTTTCCCCGCTGTCCTGCAGGGTAGAGCTTGAGAGACAGCTCACAAAATAAAACAGGTTGTCTGTCATGCCTAAAGCCGAGATGCCTTCCAACCAAATCATATATTTCATAGGCTTACTTAGGCCAACTCAGAGTCCCTTTTTAGAACATGGAGGAATATAAGGAGGGAGCGGGGCCAAGGGAGGCCAAGGAATAGGTTGACTAGGGAACATTGCCATTCCTTATCCAACCACAAATGAATGGAAGGCCAGTCATTTTGAATTGAAACAGAAAAGCGGAATGCCTGTTTGGGCATGAGGGTGTCCCTTGTGTCTCCTCTCCCAACAGACTAAACCTCCAGGATATTCTGAGCCCCAAAGAGATACCAGAACTCATTCCATTTCATAGCAAAGATCCTTCCCCCGCAATCTCCGTGCCAACCTGTGAGTAACTCAGTGTATTCTGGTCTCTGGTCTCTCAAGATGTTGAAATGAGCAGCTTGCCCAATGGCACCCCAATGGGCTAAGAAACCTCAGAGTTCTCCTTTGAGACTGATTTCCTGATTGCACAGTCTCTGAGCCAGCAGGCCTCCCATCTCTTATAAGGCAATGGCCCAGTCCCAGTAGATAGCAGATTGCTTTCTAGGTCCAGGCTGAGCAATCACAAATAAGGGCACGGCAGCCAAGGGTGGCTTGGACTTGATGAGGAAGGTTATTCATCCTGATTCAGGAGCTGCTAAGGCACCACAATCAAACATTTTGTTTTGTTTTGTTTTGTTTTGTTTTAATCTGCTTAGTGCTTACCAAACTGTGTCTTTTCTCCTCCCAGGCCAGAGGTTCCCAGGAGCAGGTCAAGAAAGTTAATGTCATACAGCAAAAGTCTGCAGTCCCTCACTGCCCAGGGCTCTGTGCTGGGGTGTGGGGTACAAAGCAGGCTATGCTGTGACCCCAGACTCAAGAAGCTCACACGTCGGAGGCCACTGGGAAGCCAGAGCAGAGTCCTCACTCCTGGACAGACTCCTTTGTCCTCAGTTTCCTTGTAAAATGATGGTCATCAGATAGTAGAAAAACAGTAACTCCTGGGGTTTTGTGCAAATTAAATAATACATGGAAAGTCCAACAGCTAATAATTACTGTATACCTCACATAGCAAACCACATAGTAAATACTAAATTATTAGCTATTGTTAATTAGCTGTTAATCGAAAAACATACATATTTCTTCAAATAAAGAATGAGGGGAGGAAGGAAGGAGGCTGTACTTTAGAAGTGTATCGGTAAAATTGGGGCTACTAAACAGCCGCAGAGTGTGGGAAGGTATATTTGGTGAACACACTTAATTGTTCAAGGTTGACAAGACAGAACGCAAGTCACTTCCTGGGGCTGGGGATGGGTCCCCCCGCCGAACCCTGGAACACAAAGTCCTGCCCCTGGGATCTGGAATGGGATCACAGCACTGGGAGCTGAGGGCCAAGTCCTGTTGATGATGGCTGCAGAGAAGAGAAGTCCCCAGACCTGTCCAATCCAACTCTTCCTTGAATTCCTCCAGAAGCCCCAACATCTTTTCCATAATTTCCCTTCTTCATTCCAACCGCCTCCAGTCAGTTTATTTTGCCGGTGGAAACAAGAAACTGACCTGAGGCAGCTCCTTAAGGTCTGGTATTTTTAAGTGCTCCCTTTCTTTGGCACTAGCTAATATGCAGCAGAAACTATGGTGGTGGTAGGTAAGCAGGGCACTGAGGCCAGACTTCCGGCTGGAGCTCCCTCCTCCGGGCATCCCTTTCTTTACCGTGAAAATCAGAAGGTGGCCCTCTCCTCCCCCAACCTCAGCTTAACAGGACTGGATTCTAGGGGTTGACACCAAGTTTTGCCAGTAACAAACATAAATCCTGTGGGGGAAGAAGAACAGAAGTAGAGAATGTTTTTTCAACAATGGGCTCCCCATGAATGCGAGTCTCAGAAATTGCATTTAGATGATATAATTAAACGCTTTAAAAAAAGACAAGAATGAGATCCAGTCATCTTTCCAGATATTTTTCCACTCAACAAAAGTTCAGGATGTACTTTTCTAAGCCCCTTTCCTCTAAAATGTGTGTATTTTGAAGGAAATGTAGCCCATATGTTGCTTACTCATGTTTCACGCTAAATGCTCTTGGGGAATATTTACTCCAAAACAACCTCCATTTGTTTATGCTTTTAAAGAATCTCTCAGAGCTTAAAAACAGGAAGACTTAGTTGGCCAAGTGCACTCCTTACAAGTTTTCCACGGGTTGAGGGTTCAGCATCCACGATGAGATAGAAAAGGCTTCTCAAGTTCATAAAGGTGCATTGACCACCTGAGCCTGGTTGATGAACTGTGAGTTTATTCAACTCAGGCCAGGTCCATGAGAGGAGCAGCCTGTGCCTAGGAGGGTAAGGATGGGCCAGAATCCTGCTGAGAGTCAATGTTGGCCTGAAGCCCTGATGAGGACATTGCCCTGCAATCCCCAAGTCTACTTCCCAGCCCTGGGTTGAGGACATCTCGGGGGTAGCTCTAGCAAGTCCAGGGCAATGGTTCACTGCAGTAAAGAGTGAGAGAATTCTATCTTGGCTGGATGACCTCTCCCCTACCAAATGGAAGTGTGCAAGGCAGGGAAGAGGTGGCAAGACAGTGGTGTGGGGATAGCAGAAAGGCATGGTAAGTAGAGGCAGCCTGTGCTGTGCCTTCTGCCTCTGCCCTTCTCTAGCATGAAGACCTGAAGCCTGCCAGGATCAGTCTCATCGTCTGTAAAATGGGAATCATGCATTTACCTTATAAAGATACAAGGATCAGAAATGCACATCTGAAATACCCGCATAGGACCCGGGGATCCATAACTGGGCACCCTTAGCAGACAATATGGGTGTTATGGTTAATATTGAGTGTCAACTTGATTGGATTGAAGGATGCAAAGTATTGTTCCTGGGTATGTCTGTGAGGGTATTTGTTTCCAAAGGAGATGAACATTTGAGTCAGTGGACTGGGAGAGGCAGACCCAGCCTTACTCTTGTTGGGCACCATCTAATCAGCTGCCAGTGCGGCTAAAATAAAGCAGACAGAGGAATGTGGAAGGACTTGACTGGTTGAGTCTTCCGGCCTTCACCTTTCTCCCATGCTAGATGCTTCCTGCCCTCGAACATCAGATTTCTTCAGGTTTTGGACTCTTGGACTTACAGCAGTGATTTGCCAGGGACTCTTGGGCCTTTAGCCACAGACTGAAGGCTGCACTGTCGGCTTCCCTACATTTGAGGTTTTTGGGACTTGGACTGGCTTCCTTACTCCTCAGCTTTGCGGATGGCCTATTGTGGGACTTCACCTTGTGATCCTGTGAGCCAATTCTCCTCATAAACTCCCCTTCATCTGTACATGTATCCTATTAGTTCTGTCCCTCTAGAGAACCCTGACTAATCCAGTGGGAGAACCTGGATGGCACATTCCTTGCTACTGTGACAGTGGTGGTCACATCTGCTGCTATGGACTGAATGGCTTCATCTCCCAACATTTATACGTTGAAGCCTAATGCCCAGCATAATGGTATTTGGAGGTGGGGCCTTTGGGAGGTGATTAGGTCAGAGGGTGGAGTCCCTGTGATTGGGATTAGTGCCCTAATAAAAGAGACCCCAGAGAGATCCCTCACTCCCCAAACACCATGTGAGGACACCGTGAGAATACGTCTCTGTGAACCAGAAAGAGTGCCCACAGCAGACACCAAATCTGTAGGTGTCTTAATCTTGACATCCCAGCCTCTAGAACTGTGGGAAATAAATTTCTGTTGTGTATAAATCACCTAGTCTATGGTATTGTGTTTGAGCAGCCAGACAGACTAAGACACCTGCCCTGACTCAGTGTGCTGTGGAGTTAGGATACCAGTACAAGCAGGGGCTAAGGCAGTGGAGCTGGAAGCTCGCTCCTACCAGCACTTAGCCTGGATCAGTGGTCTCCAAGACGGGATGTGGAACCCCAAGGGAGTGCATGACAATCTAGTGGGGTATGGGAAGGATACACAGAGCGATCTCTACTTTTATTTCACCTGCATATAATAAATAATATTTTCTAATACTCAGTGTAAGGATTAACTCTGCTTGGCAAGCACTGTAGTGCCAAAAATCCATGAGCTATCCAGAGGGAAGAGAAGGAATTGCCCAGTGGAGAGGCAGGTGTGAGACCCTGTCTGCATAATGTGCAGTTTATATGCATCAGAGTGTGTAGATTTCCTTACAGAGTAGAATCTTCACACCACTCTGCTAGCAACTCCCTGTGTAGCTGATGTACTCAGACAAGTGATTTCGAGGTGGGTGGTTTTCTTTTACAAAAGGCAGGCACTTCTTTGGCTAAACTGTCTTCTGTGGGTGGACAAGAGCTAGTCATCAACATGCAACCGGCAGTGTTTCCAAAAATAATAAACATGCTCAAGCTGTCTTTTCAAGGGAAAGGTGAAGTGGAACACTAGGTGTTAAGGAAACTGCTTTTCAAAGAAATTTACCCTACAGAGAGACTGAAAATGGTACATGGGACTTTTCCCTCCTTATGTGATTTTGTTACCAAAATAACATATGCATATCATTTATTTTAAAACTTCATATCTCATACATTGAAAAAACTTGCAAACAGGATTTTCTAACCTGTTTAAAATCTTCCAAAGTGTTTCAGTGGATTTTGAAACTATTTGCCTAAAATTATAAAATGCAAATACCTTGTAAGAAAAACTGAGATAAAAAATAAGTTTTAGCCACATTTCAACACAAGCCTTTGCATGATTGGTGAATGGAGTGGAAAACACGAGTGCTGTGATTTAGGCAGTTCTGTGCACTCACTGGATCCCTGGAAACCTGGTGTGTTGAGAGGGGTCCTCCCAAATCAGCCCAAACTGAGAAGGTTGAATAGCTGCCTCAGAAATTATAAACCAAGGTTTATGAAATCGATGGAGATGCCCAACAGTGTCAGTAATCCTTCTAATACCACTTTAGTTCAAAAATAAAAAAGATCATGTCCATAACAAGAAAATATTTTAAATATTGTTTGTTTCATCTTTGTTTTATTTTTATCTTTTTTATTTTAATGTATATTTTATTTTCCAGATAATATACTATGTCAGTGTCATAAGGATAGAACACGTGTGTGTCCATAGACATACATAATGCATTCATATATTGGGGGTGAGTTTTTAGATTTTTGGGGATCTCAGTGGCCCAGATGGTTCCCCTGACTGGTGGCCCTGAGGAGCCACACTTTAATCCCAGACTCTCTGCCGTCCACAGCTCCCACCCACCCAGCAGCCCAATCATGCCCACCTCTGCCCTCCAGCTTCCTTTCCACCTGACATCTGACCTGCCTCTTCTCACTTGCTCCTGCTCTGCCCAAACACATATGGAAGATGTACTTTGACAAAAGGACCAATGTGGAAACCATACCCAAGTTAGATCCTCAGACAACAGCCAGAGCAGACAAGTGCCTGTCACTAAGTGAGTGGGAAAAAGGGATTTCCATGATCAAATCAGGGAGTATTCCTGCTCTGGGTGTCTCTGGAGGAAGCCGCCTCCTGCTTCCTCTTCTCACTTCTGCCTCCCTCACACCCTCCCCTGCCAGTGTAGACATCACAGGAGGATGCCTCCACACACCACTGGACAAGTGAGTTCACATCTGAGGTGCATGTATTTTTCATGATAGTTTTGATTGTCCAGAAAATTAACAATGAAATGATGGGGTGGCAGAAAGAAAGCCAGAAAAGAAACTTGAAAAATTTACAATCTAACTAAGAGAGAACAACACTTTTAGACATCAGGGCAGTGAGAAAAGAATAAATACTTTGTGAATGAATAAAGTAATGCAGAACAAACATGTATGTGTACCTAATAGTGCTGGCCCCAGTGGGGCATGTGGTTCAGGGAGATGAATGAGTTAAGTGGTAAATAACTGATGGCAAAGAGGGGCCCTGGCTCCCTGTCCCTGCTGCCAGACAGCTCTGAGGCAGGCGCTGCCCAGCCCTGGTCATGAGAATCCCCTCCCGTTGTCAGCTGTTACTCCCCTCCCATCTCACTTCCCCACCCCCTCACACCTGCGTTTTGGGATCACCTCGCAGGTGCACCGCCCACCCCCAACACCGTGTCTTGAGTCTGCTTTCAGGGTAACCACATAAACACATGCCACCAAGTCCAATGGACACGGCCTCCCGTCCAGTGGTACCACAAGGTGTGGTGTGTGCAGATTGCAAGTATTTCTTGTTCTTCCAAACACTAAGGCTGTGCTAGGTGTGGCGTCAGTCATTGCCACTGTATTTTCTGGATGGGCATGTCCCAGAGCTGGGGAGTGGGACTTCCACCAGCTGGAGGCAAGGCACCATGGCATTGCATATCCACCTGCGCTCCCTGCATCCGAGCCACCTGCTCCAGCATGTGCCAGGTGGAAGCACTTGTCTAGCCCCCACAGGAAGCAACTCCACCTTATATAGGAGACAGAATTTCCTGCCGCCTGGCCCCACTGCCTGTGAGCTCTTGGTGTGTTTTTAATTCCATATCTTTTGGTCTTGGACAGGCGCGTTGTCTGTTACTGGTTACCAGCTGCTGGGCAGAGCTGCCCTCCAGTCGCTAGGGCTTCTGTTACTGCTCCATCCCTGAAGAAGCATTCTCTTCCAGCTCCCCAAAGATAGGAGGGATCTGGCCTTGCTCTAAGATTCCCAAACCCAAGACATCAGCCCACTCGTAGCCTGGACCACCTGGCATTTGTTCAGTCACCTGCCAGACACTCTTCTCAGCTCCCCTTCAAAATCCCACACCTTTACCCTGCATGCGGAAATGGAGATCTTGGGGGGCACTGAGATGCACCAGTCCTCTCCCTACTCCACACAGCACCTCCACCTCTTCCCTTCTGTCTCTCCTCTGCTCACTCTGATGCTTAGCAAGGCTGTGAGTCAGCCCCAGGCCTGGCCAATTCTCACCCCAGTATTTCCTTCAAAAGCTCCCTGTGCCCTTTCCCCCACAGCCTTCCTGCAGGCTTCAAGGCCAAGGTCTCCATCTGGCCTCCCTTGCCAAGCCCCAACCAGCCCAATTCTCTACAGTGTCAGGAACCTCTTAAAATACCCATCTAGTGACTGGCTGCAGGGCTGGGTCAGGTGCCCAGAGCCCACACTAAGGCCACAGGAGAGTGTCCCCATGTGACAAGATATTCCAGGATTCCAGGCCCGTTCCCACCCTGCCAGTTTGTCCTTTTAGCCTGTCTGTTCTCCTATTCTGCCCAACCCCGCTGGATGATCTGGTGTCCCTAAATATGCCTTTGTTATGAAGAATTACCCAAAACATGGGAACGAGTCAAAAGATTACTATGTGACACTCTGACAGCCACACCAGAGCACTGGCTGCCAAGCAGGCCTGCCTGAGAGTGGCCAGATTTCCTAGGGGAGGTAATATGGTGATTTTTAAGAAATGTCTGATAATCCTTCCCCAAAAGGTGGAACTTAGTTTCCCTCCCCTTGAGTGGGCTGTACCTAGAGACTCACACCTAGAGAACAGAACACAAAGGAAGTGATGAGCGGCCACTTCTGAGATTAGGTTATAAAAAGACTGTGGCTTTCATCTTGACTCCTCCCCCTTCCCCTCCCTCCCCATGTCCCTTTTCATCACTCCCTGGGGGAAGGAGCCACCAGGTCTTGTGACCAGCTGTGCAGAGAGGCCCCCTTCATGCAGAGAAGATCTGGAGCCTCTGCCCAGAGCCACCTGAGTAAGCCTGGAAGCAGATTATGAAGCACCTTCTGAAGGCTGCAGCCCAGGCTCACAGCCTGACCAAAACCTCATAGAGACCCTCGGAAACTGTGCAAGACAAGAAATGTATGCTGGCTGAGGCTGCTAAGTTTTAGGGTGATACCGCACCCTAAAATGAAAGTGTTTGTTGATTAAGGACCAGACTCTATGAAGTTGGATGTTAACTTGTTGAATATTGATACATTGCAACCCTTTCTCCTGGCAGAGTAATAACCTGAAAGATAGTGGTTCCATTGTCCTACAGGACAGTAATCAGTCTCGTATCTGACTTTATCATTGGACGCTGTCATTCTGATATGCACTGTCAGTTTTTCCAGTCCTTTGAACCAGCATTATCATTCTAGTTCTCTCACTAATGAACTAAGTAAATATTTGATACCAAAATATTTGTGGGGGGATCATATGTTAACTATTGAGGATTGCCCTTTGAAACTGTGTCATTCTGTGCCTTTGCACCTCTGCCCTGCTTTACTTATAGGTGGAAGCCCTTCCCTGTCCCAGGTACCTGCTGTAAAAGAGCCTCTCTGTACCCTCTCAGGAGAAGCTTTCCCTGGCCCTGGGAAGAAGCCATCCCCGCCCTCTCCACGTTCCTGAGGCATTTTGCTCATGAGGCCATCAGAGAGTGTCTCAAACCATGTGGATCTTGTTGGGGCCCAACCCCAGCACGTGGCTGCTGTCCAGGCCTTTGTGTAGCAAGTGAGGGTAGGCTGGGGCAGGGCTTTGCGGGGGACACAGCTTCAGAAGAGACTGGGGTGGTCCTGGAGACCTGATCAAATAAAGGAGTCCTTTTGCCAGGAGTTGTCATGCGTGTGCCAAGCCAAGGGCAAGAGACGAAGGCTCAGCTTGGGGGAAAGTGCGGATGGAAAATGTGGGCCTCTACTGTTCATCTAATAAAAAAGGAGAGAAAGACGCACCAAGGATAGAGGGATAGAGAGGCTGGTATGAAGGGAGCCAGAGTGTGCGAGGAGAGGTGAGGGGTGAGGAGGGGAGGCCAGGTTTGTCAGGAAGTGCCATGAGGCTCCTTTAAGGACAAGTCCATGCATCTGGCCCAGCTTCATAAGGGACAAGCTCTGATTGGGGCAATTATGAATTTCATGAGGGCATAGAAAAAGTTTCATTTATCTTTGAGTCAGCTTCCTCCATCCAGCACATAACACATAGATTCTTGTTAACCAAGAGATTCACCAGTAAATGAATGTCTCATATGTATATTTTAAAGCAGGTATCCTGAAAAACATTTTCCTCAAAATATCTGCTAAAGCATTACTTGTTGATGCCTCTAAGCACATACCCTTCTCATCTGTATTAGTACCACCCTTTTCTCTTTCTTGTCCTAAGGCTTCCACAAGTCTATCAGTCAGTTTTTGCTGCCTAACAAGCCACCTCATTTCCCATTGTTCCTGTAACAAACTACCACAAATTTAATGACTTAAAATGCTACACATTTGGCCAGGTGTGGTGTCTCATGCCTGTAATCCCAGCGCTTTGGGAGGCCGGGGCAGTTGGATCACCTGAAGTTAGGAGTTCGAGACCAGCCTGGCCAACATAGTAAAACCCCATCTCTACTAAAAATACAAAAAACTAGCTGGGTGTGGTGGTGCACACCTGTAATCCCAGCTACTTGGGAGGCTGAGGCAGGAGAATCTCTCAAACCCGAACCCGGGAGGCAGAGGTTGCAGTAAGCGGAGATTGCGCCGTTGCACTCCAGCCTGGGTGACAAGAGAGAAACTCCGTCTCAAAAAATAAAAGTAAAAAAAAAAAAAAAGCTACACATTTATTCTCTTACAGTTCTGTGAGCCAGAAGTCCAAAGTGAGTCTTCCTGGGCTAAAATTGAAGCATCTACAGAGCTGGCTTCTTCTAGGGGCTGCAGGGAGAATCTGATCTTCGCCTCATCAGCTGCTAGAGGCCTCTGGCATTCGTGGGCTGCATCATTCCAGTCTCTGTCTGTTGCCATATCTTGTCTTCTGTCTGACCTTCCTATGTCCCTCTTACAAGGCCTTAGTGATTGCATTGGGCTCACCTGGATAGTCTGGGATGGTCTCCCCATTTCAAGACCCTTAACTTCATCACATTCACAAAGGCCCTTTTCCTATGGAAGGTGACATGTTCACAGATTCTGGGGATTAGGAAGTGGACGTCTTTCTTTGTAGAGGGTGGTGAGGTCCGTTATTTGGCATTTTGTTCAAGGTCAAGCGCAAAAACCACGCATCTCTCTCACAATTTGGGCATTTGTTGATCCCAGCTTGGCTGAATCATGCATAGGCAGCAGCTGCTGGGTCAGCTGACGGCTGGCTGGTCGAGGATGGCCTCAGCTCAGACAGCTCGTCTCTGCTCTTGTGGCCTCTCACCCTCCAGCAGGCTAGGAGGGGCTTGTTTACATGTAAGCTGGACACGGTTCCAAGAAATGAGGCAAAAGCACTCAAGGCATATTGAGGTATAGTCTCAGCATTGACACAGAACCCCTTCTACCTCATTCCATTGGCTGAAGAAAGTCACGAGGTCAGCTCAGGTTCTAGTGGGGAGGAAGTCAGTGGAGCTGCCCAGTCATATTGCAAAGGTCGAGATATAGGGAGTGGTGAAAGATTGCAGCCAGTTCTGCCATATACTATGGTAAACACCTAGCTGCTGCAAAATCTTTAATTCCTTGCATATTATCAAGTACCTGCCAGGGCACAGCTTACAAACAGGCAAACAGCTCCAGGAACCCAAACTACCAAAGACTCTAAGAAGCAGCCCCTTGTCCTGTCTGTAAGAACTCTGCTCCTGACCATCATACACTTGGTTCATTTTCAATCTATTGCTCTGTAGATTGGGGCCTCTGTGTGCTGCTCCCTGTTCCTCTCCTCCTAAATAAACCTACCCCTCCATCAAGGTCAAAGCTATTCCAACATCGTGAAGGCTTGCCACTATTCCCTACAAGGACATCAGTCCCCCTCCCCATTCTACAGTGCACAGCTTTCGTGTTAGCTTCCATGCAAATCCAAGGCTTCATATGCCAGGGCCTGGGCCAGCACAGCACTGCTGAATCTGTGCGCTCCGTCTCCAACAACGACACCGTGTGGCAGGAAGAAGGAATGGTAGTCACGGTCGGAGCAGGTGCAGGTCTTTCCCCACTTAGGTGTGAAGACTGACCCGCTTCTGTTTATAAGCCCCATGGTGGCTCAAGGAAGGGATGTTGTCCTTCCTGCCTTTAAGGCATTAAGATGCATAAGGACAATAAATTTTAGTGGCTGAAAATAAACAGCAGGATTGCGTTTACGCTCCACTTGTTGGAGCAGGCCATCCTGGTTATACACACACCTTATAGTTGCTTTCTCCAAAACACATCTTTTTTTTGGTTTTTACCTTAATATAATTTTAAGCTTAAAGAAAAATTGCAAAAATAGTACAAGGATTTCCGTTTTACCATTTCCCCAGATTCACCAGTTAATTATCTATTTCTCCATTTGCAATGAAAGCAAGAGAGAAAAAGACAGACTTTTCCTCGGCTATTTGAGAGTTAAGTTGGAGAAATATTCCCTAATTTACTGATGATTACTTCAGTGTGATTTCTAAAAACACGGACAATTTCTTACACACATACCTATAGTATTATGACCAAAATCAGAACGTTTTACATTGATGCAATACTGTTATCTAATACACGGTATCTATTTAAATTTTATCAGTTGTCCCTACGGTGTACTTTATAGTAACATTTTTTCAGTCAGCATATCTTTTTAAATTCTTAACGACTACATGCATACATTCAGTTGACAGAATATTGTAAGAAATTGATTAACAAGTTTAATCTATCTGAACTTTTTACCTAGCAGTGCAGGTAAGCATAGATTCGATTGAATAGTACATAGTCCATTGAAAGAGGTATGGACTTCCAGTGACAACGTCAATTAACTGACCTGCAATAAGTTCAAGAGAGAAAGGTGGAACTGTCCTTTTAGGGCCAAACATTTCTGCAAGCCTGAAGTCCCCTCCTGAGTGTCTCCTAGGCAACAGAGCAGGATTCCAGGTAAACTTCCAAAAGACACTGTTTCAGAAAAACACACCTGGCCATGTCAACTACAGAGTACAGAGAGACACAGGACAAGCCAGACCAAGAGCATTGGCCTTATATGCCATAGCTAAGCTTTGCTTTGATGCAAAAACAAGTTTCTAACACTTTTCTGCCACTGTCAGGGGGAAGGTAACAGAGGTAGAAGTGAGTGAGGTGGCTAGGCTGCATTTCCAGGATGCCTGGGGATGGGAGAATGTGTTTCCCTCTTGGGTCTAGGAAACAAAATGTTTTCTCCAGATTTGCCACCTACAGAAAATCTTATTATTTGTCTTATGAATATGAAGTCATTGTTCAAAGATTTAAAAATAAAGTAAGTGGGGAAGGCTATATTTGGCTAGGAATGGTGCTAATACCGGGTTATATATCCTCTCCCATGACACTCCATGCATGAAGCGTCTCCACCAAGGGTTACGTGTGGAAAGTGCACAGACTGAATTATATAGATTCAATGGAAAACATTGCCAGGCCCCAGTGTCCTTGTTGTCAAGACAACATCTTATTTTCATCTTTCTTCTTGCAAGTTCTCTAGCAAAGACATTATAATTAAAATCCCAACATAAGAAGCAATCGTATGTAAAATTCAGAGCACAGACTGTGACAAGCAGACAGGTGAGGGTGGAGTTCTGTGGTCAAACTTAAATAGACTTAGGACAAAATTGTATTGCCTGTGGGCCTAAGCTTCAGGGAGCTTTGGAGCTGCACTGAATCACTTTCTAGTGTTTTTATGGTTTGGGTTTTTACATTTAAGTCTTTAATCCATCTTGAGTTAATTTCTGCATAAGGTGTAAGGAATGGCTCCAGTTTCAGTTTTCTGCATATGGCCAGCAAGTTTTCCCAGCACCATTTATTGAATAGGAGATCCTTTCTCCATTGCTTGATTTTGTCTGGTTTGTCAAAGATCAGATGGTTGTAGGTGTGTGGTGTTATTTCTGAGGTCTCTGTTCTATTGGTCTATATGTTTGTTTTTGGTATGAGCACCATGCTGTTTTGGTTACTGTAGCCTTGCAGTATAGTTTGAAGTCAGGTAGTATGATGCCTCCAGCTTTGTTCTTTTTACTTAGGATTGTCTTGGCTATACAGGGTCTTCTTTGATTTCATATGAGATGGAAAGTAGTTTTTTTCTAATTCTGTGAAGAATGTCAATGGTAGTTTGATGGGAATAGCATTGAATGTACAAATTACTTTGGGCAATATGGTCATTTCCACAATATTGATTCTTCCTACCCAAAAGGATGGAAAGTTTTTCCATTTGTTTGTGTCCTCTCTTATTTCCTTGAGCAGTGGTTTGTAGTTCTCCTTGAAGAGGTCCTTCACATTTCTTGTTAGCTGTATTCCTAGGTGTTTTATTCCCTTTGTAGAAACTGTGAATGGGAGTTCATTCATGACTTGGCTCTCTGCTTGTCTATTATTGGTATATAGGAATGTTTGTGATTTTTGCACTTTGATTTTGTATCCTGAAACTTTGCTGAAGTTGCTTATCAACTTAAGGAGTTTTGGGACTGAGATGATGATGGGATTTTCTAAACATAGAAGAATCATGTTGTCTGCAAACAGAGACAATTTGACTTCCTCTCTTCCTATCTGAATATGCTTTATTTCTTTCTCTTGCCTGATTGCCCTGGCCAGAACTTCCAATACTATGTTGAATAAAAGTGGTGAAACAGGGCATCTTTGTCTTGTATTGGCTTTCAGAGGGAATGCTTCCAGCTTTTCCATATTCAATATGATATTGGCTGTGGGTCTGATTTAAACAGCTCTCATTATTTTGAGACATGTTCCAGCAATACTTAGTTTATTGAGAGTTTTTAACATGAAGGCATGTTGAATTTTATCAAAGGCCTTTTCTGCATCTACTGAGACAATCATGTGGTTTTTGTCGTTGGTTCTGTTTATGTGATGGATTACATTTATTGATTTGCATATGTTGAACTAGCTTTGCGTCTCAGGGATGAAGCCAACTTGATCGTGGGGGATAAGTTTTTTGATGTGCTGCTGAATTTGGTTTGCCAGTATTTTATTGAGGATTTCCACATCAATATGGGATATTGGCCTGAAGTTTTCTTTTTTGCCATGTCTCTTTCCAGTTCTAGTATCAGGACGATGCTGGCTTCATAAAATGAATTATGGAGGAATCTTTCCTTTCCAATTGTTTGGAACAGTTTTGGAAGGAATGGTACCAGCTCCTCGCCTATTTCTGATATAATTCAGCTGTGAATCTGTCTGGTCCTGGGTTGGTAGGATACCAATTACTGCCTCAATTTCACAGCTCATTATTGGTCTTTTCAGGGATTCGAGTTCTTCCTGGTTTAGTCTCGGTAGAATGTATGTGTTCAGGAATGTATCCATTTCTTCTAGATTTTCTAGTTTATTTGCATAGATGTGTTTATAGTCGTCTCTGATGGTAGTTTGTATTTCTGTGGGGTTAGCGGTGATATTCCCTTTATCATTTTTTGTTGTGTCTATTTGATTCTTCTCTCTCTTCGTTAGCCTAGCTAGTGGTCTATTTTGTTATTTATTTTTTTTTCCAAAACAATAGCTCCTGAATTCATTGATTTTTGGAGGGTTTTTCGTGTCTCTATCTCCTTCTGAGCTAACTTAGCTCAGAGAATTTTGGAATAGTTTCCTCTTGCCTCTCTAGCTCTTTTAATTGTGGTGTTGGGGTGTCGATTTGAGATCTTTCTAGCTTTCTGATGTGGGCATTTAGTGCTATGAATTTCCCTCTTCACACTGCTTTAGCTGTGTACCAGAGATTCAGGTACATTGTCTCTTTGTTCTCATTGGTTTCAAAGAACTTCTTGATTTCTGCCTTAATTTCATTATTTACCCAGGAGTCATTTAGGAGCAGGTTGTTCAATTTCCATGAAATTGTGTGGTTTTGAGTGACTTTCTTAATCCTGAGTTCTAATTTGATTGCACTGTGGTCTGAGAGATTGTTATGATATCAGTTCTTTTTCATTTGTTGAGGAGTGTTTTATTTCCAATTATGTGATCCGATTTTAGAATAAGTGTCATGTGGCACTGAGAAGAATGTACATTCTGTTGATTTGGGGTGAAGAGCTCTGTAGATGTCTATTAGGTCCTCTTGATCCAGAGAGCTGAGTTTAAGTCCTGAATATCCTTGTTAATTTTCTGTCTCATTGATCTGTCTAATATTGAGAGTGGGGTGTTAAAGTCTCCCACTATTATTGTGTGGGAGTCTAAGTCTCTTTATAGGTCTCGAAGAACTTGTTTTATGAATCTGGGTGTTCTTTTATCGGATGCAGATACAGTTAGAATAGTGAGCTCTTCCTGTTGAATTGTTCCCTTTACCATTATGAGATGCCCTTCTTTGTCTTTTNGAGATTGTTATGATATCAGTTCTTTTCATTTGTTGAGGAGTGTTTTATTTCCAATTATGTGATCCGATTTTAGAATAAGTGTCATGTGGCACTGAGAAGAATGTACATTCTGTTGATTTGGGGTGAAGAGCTCTGTAGATGTCTATTAGGTCCTCTTGATCCAGAGAGCTGAGTTTAAGTCCTGAATATCCTTGTTAATTTTCTGTCTCATTGATCTGTCTAATATTGAGAGTGGGGTGTTAAAGTCTCCCACTATTATTGTGTGGGAGTCTAAGTCTCTTTATAGGTCTCGAAGAACTTGTTTTATGAATCTGGGTGTTCTTTTATCGGATGCAGATACAGTTAGAATAGTGAGCTCTTCCTGTTGAATTGTTCCCTTTACCATTATGAGATGCCCTTCTTTGTCTTTTTTGATTTTTGTTGGTTTAAAGTCTATTTTATCAGAGGCTAGGATTGCAGCTCCTGCTTTTTTTTTTCATTTTGCCTGTTAATCCACATGCCTGAGCCCACTCGTCCAGTTCCTAAGATCTTATTAGGAAGCTGCCAATCACCAGTTACAGGTGTTTTTATCTATTGGGAAACTGCCTTTCCCTAGCGCTGGCTGCAACCAATTATTATTTTAGAGAGGGAGTGTTACAACCACCTGACCATCACTTGATGGTCACCTGGCATTCCTGGTGGGGAAGTGGGAGCCCTCTCCTGCCCTGTTTGTGTTTGACTAGCTATCCACTGTAACAATATCATATGTTCAATTCTTTTTTTTTTTTTTTTTTTTTTTTTTTGAGACAGAGTCTCACTCTGTCACCCAGGCTGGAGTGCAATGGCATGATCTCGGCTCACTGCAACCTCCTCCTCCCAGGTTCAAGTGATTCTCCCACCTCAGCTGCCCCAATAGCTGGGATTACAGGCACCTGCCATCATGCCCAGCTAATTTTTGTATTTTTATAGAGACGGAGTTTCACCATGTTGGCCAGGCTGGTCTTGAACTCCTGATCTCAGGTCATCTGCCTGCCTTGGCCTCCCAAAGGGTTGGGATTACAGGTGTGAGCCACCACACCCTGCCATATGTTCAATTCATAGGAAAGAAAAATCTAACAAATCCTACGCTAACAAGTGTTGAAAGTGTGGTAGGAAATTGTGAATTTGTATACACTGCTGATGAGACATCTTTGAAAAGCTAGCTGGTAATATCAGGTAGTGTTAAAAATTGAGCTTGTCCCATGACTCAGCAAACTTTATTCTAGAAAATCTAGGCATCAATCTCTGAAATGTATGCACAATAAGAAATATACATGGTGTGTGTTTTTTAAAGCACCATTTGCACAAGTAAAAACTGAAATGACCTAAATGTCAACCAACAGCAAAAGAGATAAAGTGTGACATATTCATATACTGGAATGCTACTCATTGGTTAAAATCAACAAGCTATTCATGTGTTATCAACAAGAATAAATCTTAAAAAACAATTGGTGTTTGGGGAAAGGGGAATAGAGAGTTGTTTGATGGGTGTAGAGTTTCAGTTTGGAAAGAAAGTTCTGGAAGTGGATGGTGGTGATAGTTACACAGCAATGTGAACGTACCTAATGCCACTGAACTGTACAGTTTAAAATGTCTAAAATGGACCCATGTTGTTCAAGGATCAACTGTACTTCAATCAATCAGTAGAAGTGAGCATTGACTTTGCCTTTAAAAAACCCTTCAGGAAAACAACACATCTTATATTTTTCTTTGTGGGGGGTCTCCCTGTGTCACTCAGGCTGGAGTGCAGTGGCGCTATCTCAGCTCACTGCAATACCCACCTCCTGGGCTTGAGAGATCCCCCACCTCAGCCTCCTGAGTAGCTAGGACTATAGACATGAACACTCATGGCTGGCTAATTTTTTAAAATTTTACAATTTTTTGTAGAGATGTTTTTTGTAGAGACCAGCCAGTTGCCCAGGCTGGTCTTGAACTCCTGGGCTCAAGTGATCCGCCCGCCTTGGGATCCCAAAATGCTGGAATTATAGACTTGAGCCACCATGTCCGGCCAACAAGCATCTTCTGAAGTACAAATTATTGAAGGGTTTGCAGCACTTGCGCACTCATGTACATGAAGTCCCTGCACTGGTGCTTTCCATCAACCAGATGGATCCACTGGTGGGAGGAAGTGGATGATAGAAGTGGGGTTCATGAGGACTGGCAGGACAGCAGGCTGCTCAGAGGACCGGCAGGACAGCAGGCTTACAGGACATCCAAGAGAAGCAGAAGGTCTGAGGTAGAAGGAGGAGAGGCAGAGCCCAGGCAGCCTGGGTTCCCTGCCTGGCCAGTTCTGGGGTGCTGCCCTCAGCAGAGCTGGGGGAGAACTGACACACTTTCACTGCCCTCGCCACCTGGCTCATATCATCGGGGCACCATGCCACTGCAGGGACACTCCTCAATTCCCCAATCAGCAAAGGACCCCTGGAATTTTTCTTGACTCTGAGGCTTTAGTGAAAGTAGTGAGGAAAATATCTAAAAATAAAATCGTGATGAATTCAAGATGTATGTGGCATTATGCTTGTCAGAAAGAGCTCAACGACTTAAGTTTTGTCCCCATCATTCCTTAGGAGCCACCAGGTAAACATTTGCACCTGACTGGAGAGGGCAGAGAGGAGCCTTGGTTCCCATCAGGCCACTAGCCCTAGGATTTGCTGGCATCATTCATTCCGTGGTGCCTACTCACACACACATGTGCTTCCTCCCCAGCCTCTCCTCTTCAGCACCCTCCCTCCCCAGTGCCCATACATTCTCCTACATCTGGTTGTGGACGGAAATGTCTGAGGAATCACAAAAGGGCCCTGATAGTGAAATAGACACAGGGGCCGGCCTGCACCCTTCTTGACCTTTGGGCTTGACCTAGTATCTTTGCTGGGTAGTTCACAGTCTGAACCAGGTGAGCAAACTTCTTATGTGAAGAGCAGACAGCAAACATTTCAGGCTGTGGGGGCCATGCAGACTCTGCTGCAACTGGGTAACTTGCTGTTGTAGCTTCAAAGCAGCCATAGGCAATATATAAACAAATTGTGTCACTGTGTTCCAGTAAAACTTTATTATATACACTAAACTGAATTTCATATAATTTTTGGGTGTTGTGCAATATTAATCTTCCCAGTCACCTAAAAATGTAAAATCCATGGATCATACAAAAACAGGTGGCTAGCCAGATTTGTCCCAAGGGTCATAATTTGCCAAGCCCTGACCTAAATACCCAAATAATTATTGGAGCCAAAACAACAGATGCCACCCAAGAACCATGTGATCAGGTGAAAGCAGCTCTGTGAAGAAGGGGTAAAAAGAGCAGACAGAAATGTTTACTTTTCCCTTAAAAACCATCTACTCTGCCCTGCTTAGGCTAATTAGCTCACTCTCCACCAGCTGCAGCAACTGAAGCTGAAACAGCCAAATTCCCACAGCAGCAACAGCTAACGACGCTTCCCAGCACCTCATTTGATCATTCCTGCAACCGATTAGCTAGATACAGGGGAGGAAACTGGAGAACAGACAGGATGAGGACCTTGCCCAAGACGTCAGATAGTACATGGCAGAATCAGTATCTGGACACAATTGGTCTAGTCCCTGCTGCCCCTACTGTGACACCTTTGTGAAAATTGTGAACAAACGTGAATCTGGAAGAGTCAGTCCTTTAAGATGAATCCCATGTGGGTAACTGGCCCTATATTTAAAATATAGCTGAGTGGCTATTTGCTGATTCGAGGTCACACAGGTAACTCACACAAGCACTCTGAAAACCACACCTTTTTAGCTTTGGGACGCTCAGAGCTTACTTGAACCAACCAAACAAAGCTCACCTACCTTTGCATTCAAAGCTTAGCTGACCAATCACAGCTCACCTGTATCCAATCAGAACTCAGCTGCATTGACCAATCAGAACTAAGCAAGTTTGAATCCTTTATGTGCATCAACCGACCTGATTGGGATCTCGTGTGGCACTTTTGCTACAAAACCCAAACCCTCTCTTTGGCCCCGGGAAGATAACTTTCTTTTACACCAAAGGCTGTGTCTCCCCAGTTTGCAAACTCTTCATTGGGGTAAAGTCTCTTTCCTCCCAATTTTGTTTTTCAGGGAACTTTGCTCACAAAACAAAGCACAGCCGGCCCACTGTGGAGCTGCAGGCGGGCAGAGAACCCACGGCAGAGGGCTCTGTCCCTGCAGAACCAGGCAGATCTGCGTGAGCAGCAAACATAAACTCAGGGCACCAGGCTCTGTCTTGAGGGCTGGAAGGAATGATGGAGCCACGGCGATCGTCTTTCTCCAGACGCATTTCCAGGAAGTTGGAATTCTGATCTTACTGAGCCTTTATTTTTCTGAGCTTGGCGTTGACTACTTAGACACTGAGTCACTGTTTACTGCTTTAGAAAATAAGACAGGCTCATGGACTTGCAGCGGATGAAGCAAGAAACTTGTGGCCCCACCAGGACTGGCGCCCAGAGCCCGGGTCACCCTGTGCACAGAACCAGCACCTTAAAGAGACAGAGGGCCCGAAAGCGGAAGAGGGTTCAGGGAGGGCGTCTGTGATGGGAGGAGCAGGCCCAGGAGGGAAGAGGACAGAGTCGGGGGTCTCAGGGCAGTGTGTGCCTTCTGCCAGTCGCTAGGGCGGACTCGAGGTCCCCCTCCACGCCTTCCTCGTTGTCACCTCCCACAGCCACGGCAGCTGCCAAGGTCACTCCTAAATAAATCCCAAGTCCACCCCATGCTCCTCCCCTCAGCCGTCGTCCCAGTCCAGACCACGATTCCGCCCACACCCTGCATGCCCCCACCCATCTCGGGCTCCACTTGGGGACCAGAGGGATCTTAAAATATGGATGGGACAGTGAACGTCTCTCCTTAAAAACTCAGGAAAGATGAAAATGTCCTCACCCTTTCTCAAGGCATTTGCAGTTCCCCTACCCCAGGCGCTGCCCCACCCCTCACAGACTCCTCTCCATCCCCCTGTCTCCTCCTGGTCACCTCCCTCAGGAAAGCTCTTGGGTCCCACTTGTCATCAGTCTCTTTAGAACCTCTCCACTCACCCTCTGGCGTTCACCTCTCCCTCTTGCCCGTGAGAGTGAGGCCTTGATGAGGCACCTGCCTTGTTCCTCCTGCCCTTCCTGATGGCTCCTGCCCACCTCCACAGCAGAGCCTCCTTCTCGGTGCCTGGCAGCTTTCCCCAGAAGAGCAGGTCTGCGGGTATACGCGGGGCCACACAAGCAACAGGCTGGGAGCACCCCTCACCCAGAGACTCTGCCAGTGTGTGTGCAGACCTGTGCTCCCTCGCCCCAGGAGGAACAGTGCTGATGTGTGTGTGTGTCTGTGTCTCTGTGTGTGTATCTGTGTGTCTCTGTGTGTGTCTGTGTGTCTGTGAATCTGTGTGTTTGTGTATGTGTGTCTGTGTCTCTGTGTGTCTGTATGTGTGTCTGTGTATGTGTCTGTGTGTGTGTATATCTCTGTGCTTGTGTATGTGTGTCTGTGTCTCTCTGTGTATCTGCAGGTGTGTCTGTGTCTGTGTGTGTCTCTGTGTGTGTGTCTGTGTGTGTGTGTGGTTCTCCAGGGTTCCTCCCAGGACTGAGCTGAAGTTGTCCACAGTGGCCCCTGCTGGAGCGCGCACCTTGATTCTCTGCCTCTGCTCCCCTGCCTCACTTCCCCATTCTCTTATGGCTGCTTCCTGACATTGCCTCTCAGATAAGCCACTTTGCGCTGATGGGAACTCAGTTGCTGGGAGTACACATGCACCTTGGTGTCGAGCTTAGCAGCTGGCACAGAGGGAGGGAGGGAAGGAGGTGGACTATCAGGTTATTGTCTGAACATTAGCCTCTGGTCACTGCTGGTGTGAGGCAGTGAGCATCCCTTCTTGCCCGCTGGGCTCTCAGCGGTCAGCCTTGGGTCCTAGGGAGACTCGGCCAAGTCCCAGTTCTCTGGGGCTATCTCTCTCCTGCCCTGTGCTTTTGTGTGTCCCCTCCCCAAATTCCCTCTTTCATCCTGACCCACTACTCTGATTGTAAATAAAATAAGCTGACTACACAGCTTACTATCACACTGCCTTGTTCAGCCATGAAACTGCCTTGTCTTGAAGGAATCCTAGTATTACTACTTGAATCCTAATTGCTCTTAAGTTTAAAAAAATAAGGCTAATGGAATTTGTACAACAGTTGTATCAAGAGCAAAGTCTGCAATAATTACTATAAAAACGGCCCAGCTCCATGAGCTTTGCATGGGTGATCTCTCCAGCGATGTGCCCATCCTCAGCTATAGTCCCATTCTACAGATTAGGCAGAGGCCTAGTGAGGCTGGGGCACTTGCCCAGATCCCTTGCAAATGTTTGGCCCATGTCCCTAACCACCATGCTCTTATGTCTCCTGTTTTCTGGGTCACTTCTCACTATGAATTGGGGGATATAAATATTTGCGTAAATTGGATATAAATATCTGAAAGGTTTCTGTGGAAAGGAAAGTGTGTGCCTAGTGTCTCCACTGCTTATGCACAGAAGAGAGGATGGGATGCTAGAGGAGCGTGCTGAGTCTCTCTGTGGAACAACATTATCAACCCATTATCCAGAGCAACTGGAGGAAATGGCAGGACTCACCCAGTGACTAAGCAACCAGTGTGAGTGGAGCTGGAAGGGCAACCCCACCCCCATGGTTACTTGAGGTGAGGACCGACTCTTCATCAAGATTACAGAAATGACCCCATCCTTTAACTCGTTATTCACTGCTCATACACTAAACAGGCTGCCTTCTTTGGCTCTCCCCCACCCCCACCCTTGCCCTCTGCCTTTCTTTCCAAAACCTCCACTTTTAGGAAACTTTGGCTGCTGTTTGCAAAATTAGTTCCTAGGTCAAGACATTACATTTGGTCTGGAATTTTTGGGCTCCACCTTTTGGCAAAAGACCACGGAAGTGGGCTTTGGTCCACCCAGCCCTGCGTTTTTCAGCGGGATGTGCTGATGCTGCAGCTGCTGACAGTGGCCAAATGTTCATCAGCAACACTTAGCACAGTTAGCCACACCTCTAGGGCCCAGGCACTACTTTAATTCAGCCACAGTATCTTCTGATTTTCCCTAATGCTCATGCGAAAAATGTTCCCTCTATCGTTTTTATCCCTAAAGGTTTTCTTTTCTTAGCTGCTGAAGCCACCGAGATTTTCACACATGGCCAACACTTCTCACAGCAGTGGTGCCCGGTGACCCGTTTAATAGGAATATCAGTTCCTGTTCCAGCTCAGACACTTAGAATGTGGTTCTGGTTTCCAGTAATTTTTGATCCTGGAAACAAAAGCGGATGTATTATTCTAGCACCAACATGTCTAATGCAGCCTGTCCACGTAAAAGCCCTGGAGGGCTCAAGGTCTCGAGCTGTTTTCTGAAGCCATAACACTTGTCATATTTTAAGTTCAAGACCCAAAAAAGAATATTGATGCTTCAATGGTGGTTTCTGATCTCCAGGAAGGCTAGTGTCAGGGAGGCCTGTGCTTCCTCCAGTCTCGGCCAGTTAGGCAAGGAGCAGGGTCCTGAGCCTCAGTTTCCTGCCTCACAGTGAGGATGAAAGGGGCACTGGTAACACATTTGGCCTTTGCTGTCCTTAACAGACTCCTTAGAGCCATGTGGAAAGCTCCAATGGACTTTGGCAGAACCTGAAGGGGAGTCCCCATCACACGCAGGCCCCTGCTCCCCACACAGACCCCCTGTAAAGGAAGGAGGGGGATGGCCAGATCCCAGAAGAAGTATGGGACAGGGATCCTGAGTCAGGTTATCGGCAGGACCCCACAAGCTCCCATCTCTCAAGCCCAGTCCTTGCCTTTCCCTTGTGGAGCAGGTGGGGCCCAGAACCCGTCGCGCCCAAGGTCATGGTATTCTACAATCAACCCAGGTCATTAGGACAATCGCTGGGTGATCAGGATGCCTTTTAAAACATATATTACAGAAATCTTCTATGTTTGTATAGGAAAATTAGAAAATCAAGAGAAGCAAAGCTAAGAAACATTGAAAACACCTATAATTCCTCTTCACTATGATCCTACCTTACACCACTCATGTTTTGATGTTTTTCTTTCCAGTATGCATTATATGTATTTATATATGTACAAACATAATTATTTTCATAAAAATGAGTTCGTCTTGCAATTTATTCTTCTCAACTTTCCATTGGTTTTTTGGAATCCTCAAATACATTGCAAAAGATTCAAACAAAATAAAAATGAATAGAGTCCCTTCCCCATCAGCCCTCAAACTCATGCATCCCCTTCTGGCTGCTGCCGTTCCCTGCTCCAGTGAACAATGCTGCTGTGAACATTTTCCCAGGGCTCCAGCTCACACCTCTTTCTCTGGAGTGGACACAGAGAAGTGGAACTGCTGAGTCAAAGCTTGGGCACACTATTTTGATAAATACACCAGATTGTTCTCTAAATAGCTGTACTAATGTGTTCTCCTGAAATTGGAACAGCTGTTTTCTCACACCTGCTACCATTTGAAATCATTACACACTTTAATGTTTGCCAGCCTAATAAGTGAAAAGGATTATCTCATGGCTGTTTTAGTTTGGATTTCCCTGAATACTGGTGATGTCTACACTGGCTGGAGCGTCTCCACTGCTGCGAATAACCTCCTCACATCCTTGCCCCTGTGTAACAAGTCTTCTAAAGTGATTCTAGAACTTCTTTCTATAGTCTGCACTAAATCTTTGTATATTTTTTTCTCCTAGTTTTTTAAAATGTCTTCTAATTTTGTTTATAGTAAATTTATCACAGATAATTTTAAAATGTTTTATGTAATCAAAACCTTCACTTTTCCTTAATAAGTTTTGTGAGTTTTTTAAAATGTGTCCACCTAAATAATAAACAGAGACTAAATAAAAAAAGNTACTGGTGATGTCTACACTGGCTGGAGCGTCTCCACTGCTGCGAATAACCTCCTCACATCCTTGCCCCTGTGTAACAAGTCTTCTAAAGTGATTCTAGAACTTCTTTCTATAGTCTGCACTAAATCTTTGTATATTTTTTTCTCCTAGTTTTTTAAAATGTCTTCTAATTTTGTTTATAGTAAATTTATCACAGATAATTTTTAAAATGTTTTTATGTAATCAAAACCTTCACTTTTCCTTAATAAGTTTTGTGAGTTTTTTAAAAATGTGTCCACCTAAATAATAAACAGAGACTAAATAAAAAAAGAGATTTTCTAAGAGAAAAGATACTTTCTTGGGAAGAAAGCATTGTAATAGAAATACATATTCCATAGTAAATTATGTTGTATTCAGAGAGGAAATGGAAGACAAAGGTTTTTAAGGAAAAAAAGTTTCACAAATGTCATATGCGTATAAACTACAGTTTTAGTTTTATATTTCTTTCTTTCTTATAAAGAACTTCCAGGAACATTAATGACAGAAAAGAGGGATCTATTTTTTTTCCCAAAAGTATATCCAAGTATCACAATTGAATCCTTGTATCATTTTTGAACATAACAAAATTTCCCATGTATTTGAAAGGCTACATTCGCCATATTCTAAGTTATTACTTGTAGTATTTATGCATGTGCTAAAATTGCATTGTGTGTGCTCTGTTTCCTTGAAAGTCATTTCCATTTGTTGAGTTTTCATCCCCCACCTCCGACTCCCAAGTGCTGGGATTACAGGTGTGAGCCACCACATCCAGCCTGTTATTTCTTACAATAGATTCTTAGAAGGAGATTTATTGGGTCAACCTATATGATGATCTGCATTGCATATGACCATAGATACTCCCCACTTGGGATCCGGAAGAGTTCCATCTATCTGTGCTCCCACCGCCTTTAGAGAGGACTTCCTCACCACCCAATCAGGACAGCCTCTGCTACTTGCTTTCTGTGTGCCTAATAGGTTTGCTTTGAAATCTTATCAAAGCCCTGTAGGCTGTTACTCTGAACTTGTCCCAAGACCTTGCAGTTGACTTTGACGAAGCCAAAGTCTGTTCTGTCTTAAAATGAGCCCTGAGCAAATGACTGTGCCTAAACTTCCACCATTAGGAGCTTGCTTCTGGCCTCTGCCAAATTCCCAGCTTGGCCCAAAACCCCTAGCCCTGGCTCTGTCAGGCTTCCAGCCTCAGGAACTAGGAGGCACCAGCCCCCTGGGAAGCTGCCCTCTGTGGGTCCATCATGGGTTTAGTGCCCACAGTGAGTCACACCTGCATGATCATCTGGTTGCGTTCTTTTTATTATTAAAATCCCAAACCACTCCAGAAAGCATCACCACTCTGGGGAAATCATGTCTTTGTGAAGTTAAGTAACTCAACTTGAGCAAGTGAAGGATTTATACCCAAGCTCAGCTACCTGTGACGCCTCAGCCTCTATAGAAACTGCCAAAAAAGTCCTGATGGCAGCCTGCTTTGGGCCCAATCCTCAAACACTGACAACTCTCACAACAGAAGGGACATATAAGTTAGGGATGTTACAGATTCTGATGATGTCGGAAACAGTTTTTCCCCTAACCACCACCTCCCCCAGGTGTCGACTCAAAAGAGAATCACTGTACGAGCTGCAGAGGTGGGGATTGATACTGGTGTGTTTTGTGGTGAGTCCCCAGTGCCCAGAGCAATCTTCAGTGTGTAGTACATGCTCAAAAGTATTTTTAAATGCTGAACAAATTCTTCTCGGTTGTTAGCTTGCACGAAGAGGAAGAAAGGCATTGAGCAAAAGGAAGAGTGTGGACATCAATTCTAAGCAGCGTCCCATTTCTACACACACTTTCAGCCACACAGCAAGCACTGGCTTACCCTCTCCATGGTGGCTGTACCCACAGTTCATGCCCTAGTAACTCAAGAACTTTCCAGTCAACATGGTAAAGTTCCAAAGGTTCTATCCTCTTGGCCGTGACAGGGAAAGATCCTGCAGTTCCTTTGAGTTTTGGAATCACGCCCTTCGTACGGGCATTTCTAAGGATGGGACATAAAGCACAAGAGCTCTGGGGAAAAGGAGCCAGCAGAGAGTGGGTCCACGTGGGCATGATTGGTGGAGGTGGCTGTAGAGAACAAGATCATGGGGTGTATGACCCCAACAAGGGAATGAGATGAGAGGCCCTAGTGAAGATGAACCCACGAGGAGGCAAAAGAGTCAACTGCGATGTCCTGCCAAGACCAGGAAGGTGTGTTCAAAGGAATTAAAGCAGGAGCAAGGATGGGGGCGATGGCTCACACCTGTAATCCTAGTACTTTGGGAGGCCAAGGCAGGTGGATCACTTGAGTCCAAGAGTTCAAGACCAGCCTGGGCAACATAGCAAACCTCATCCCTACAAAAAAAAAAAATATATATATATATATATTTACACACACACACACACACATAAATTAGCCAGGTGTGGTGGCAAGTGCCTGTGGTCCCAGCTACTCGAGAGGCTGAGATGGAAGATCACCTGAGCCCTGGAGACGGAGGTAGCAGTGAGCAGAGATTGTGCCACTGCCCTCCAGCCTGGGCAACAGGGTGAGACCCTGTCTCAAACAAAAAAAAGTAAACACTAAAAAAGTGTTTTAAAAAAGCAAGAGCAATGGAATACATAATCTGGGATGATAAAGATCTTATTAAGGAATTGTTCATTTAAGATTTCATCCTGAATTGGTAGCCAGCTGGGAAGAATTTTGATGGTTGATTCTTACTAAATCTTGTTCTCTGCAAAAATAGAGACTTCTTTTGGCAGAAAAGCATTGCTTTGCACAATAAATACATGTCTGAAAATGTCCTAATTCTGTCTGATTCTGAATGTCTCAAGAAAGGTGGCCATTTAAAGGTTTCATCCCTTAAAACACTTGAATGGGTGTTTAGATGAGGCAGTTGGCCTATAACGAGGAATAAAAGGTAATAAGTTGGCTGACAGAATCAGTACCATATTGTTTGCAACAAACTGAAAAGACAGGACAAATAGCTGGGATTCCTGCTAACTGATGTCCAGTGAGGGTTTGGATAGCTCCAGTGACATGGAACTCACTGCTGCTCAGCAACCATAGGAAGACACTGGCTAGCCCATCCACTCATGCAGCACTGGAACCCTTTTTTTTATTTTAAAAGATTTGATTGACAAAAATTGCATCTATTCAAGGTGCGATGTGATGATTTAATGTAGATATATACAGGTATACTGATTGCCACGATCAAATTAATTAACACATCTATCACCACCCATGATTACCATCATGTTGGGGGGATGAGGCAGTGAAGACACTTAAGATCTGCTGTCTTATCAAATTTCAAGTCAACAATACAGTATTATTAACACAGTCACCACGCTGTGCATTAGGTCCCCAGAACATGTAACTGAAGGTTTGTACCTTTTGACCAACATCTCCCCAGCTCTGCATGAGTGGGTGGTCAGCATTTTCCAAACCCACTCTGAAGACTTTGCCTGGCTGGCTACGTCAATATCCCCTGAGAAAGTACAAAAGTCCAGGCCCAGTCACAGAAATTCTGATGCATAGTTTGGAGATGGATCCAGTGGTATTGGTAAATGTTGAACCACAGACTCTCCAGAAAACACAGAAATTCTCACGTAGAGAGAGCATGCCCACTCAGGCTGCCAGTATGATGTCATACAAATGTGAACCGGGGAAGGGATATGCAGAAGCCACCATTACAGAGTATCCCCACCACATAGACACAGCAGATGAAATTAACCTTAATGGCATAGATCATGAATAATCATAAAATAGAAAGTGATGAGTTTTGTGTAAATATTCCCTTTGTTTTAATATGATTTATTTCATTGTAAGTGTACATAATTCACCTTTTCATAAAGGCTGCATGTAAAAACTGGCTACAGAGAATCCTGACAGTTTAACGATTAGCTTTTAGGTCGGAGCGGGCTCCAGCATCCCCTGGATGGGCCTGAACACCACTGCCCCACATACCCTGGATGCTGGAAGAGCTTAACAGTCTCTTTCAGCTTTGAGACTCCGTGGCTTCATTAAAAGACTGGATAAAGCAGTGAGCCACCCCCTCCCACGCCATGTGGAGGCTGTCCAGCCTCAGCAGGGCATCTTTCTTGTACCCAGGCTGCCTCCTGAAGCAGCTTTCTCTTTGCATAGTCTTCAGTGGCTTTGGGGTCTACCTCTGGGGTGCTGCAGAACCCCATGAAGGAGAGTGTCTGCAAACAATCAAACAGCAAGAAAGTAACTTTAATTTCATGTGGGCAAGCACAGAAAGCTAAAATAGAAGTGAGGATCATAGAGCAGGTCACCAGGATGAAGACTGCACAAAGGCAAGGGCTTTGATGTACTCACTGACCTGGCCCCAGCATGGAGGTGGCTGGAAGGCAGGAGGGAGGCAGAGATGGAAGGATAAAGGAGACGAAGGAAGGGAGGGAGGGAGGGAGGGAGGGAAACAATTTCTTTCAGAGGATTCATATTCTCAGAAATAATGCTAGAGCAGCTTTGCCCTAAACAAACAAAAGGAAAGTTTTTTCAAAAAGATCAGAATCTGGTTAGTTCAAAGCACTTTATTTGCATTCTCATTAATCTCTCACAATATCCCTAAAAGACGGATCTTCTCATCCCAATTTTTCAGGAGGGGCTCAGGATTATTAATACTTCACAGATTGCACATGGTGCTTCACATCTGACAGTTGGCAAAGACAGACTTCAGTAAGTGCCTCTCCCTCCCTCCTCTGAGCTCTCCCCCAGCCCATCCCACCCCCATCCCTGCTGGAGCTGATGCCCTGGTGGGGAGAGACAGGGGAAAAACCCACACATATGCTGCCTGTCCATGGATGCTAAGTGCTGAGCATGACATCTGCAAGTGGGAACCAAGGTGGGAGTGGGGGATGGCACAATTTAAAACAGGGGGTACAAAATAACACATGTGGACATTTCCCCCTCCAGGAAGGGGAGCTTAATTCCCATCTCCCGCTTTAGGGGAGCCAGACTTACTGAGTAGCTTCCAAAGAACAGCGTATGAAGGGGGAAAGTGGTATCTTTACAAAGGAGGAGCGGGCAGCTAACTCCTGTACCCAGTGATGCCTGAGAACATGCCCAGTGCTGGCCGGTCTGCAATGAGAAGGCACTAAATTTCTCTGCTTTTCTCCCCAAAACCACAATCATGAAGAGATATTGGAGGATCCGGATTGGACTGTGCTAGGGAATGTTTGCTCAGAACTAAACTGGAGTCTCCAGCTGGCTTTCAGTGGTAACCCCTTCTTTGCAGCTGGTTGCCCTCAGACTTTAAATCATGGCTGCTGGTGACCTGGGTCAAGCCCAGCCTGGGATGGGTTGTGTGAGACTCCACCAGATGTCGCAGGCACAGCCTCCAGATGCAGCTCTCCTGTCCCTCTCTCCCGGAGGGTGTGGCCTGGGGCCGCCCTGTGGGGAGAGCTGCTTGGTGTGGGTCTCCAGGGCCCTGCATCTGCAAGGCTTGCTCACTTCACTGGTGCATGCAGGAGCGCCCTGGGATGGACTCTGTGCCTAAGATAGTCCCGGGCCAGCAGGCTCCCTTCCCTCCATGGAGGAGAGGCAGGAGCACTTAGGTGGGACTCATCTACCACCCTGTAGCCAAGCAGGCAAGGCAGGAGGGATTCCCCACAACTCCTAACACAAACTCCAGGCTGGGCCAGAGCAGCTGTTGCAGGGCTTCAGCTGTGAGGAAGGGAATTCTGTGTCTGATGGAGCCCAGCAAGCCTGGTGGCTCACAGGCTGAATCCAAACAATGCTCAGCCTGTGTGTTCACTTCCTGGGCTATGGTAACAAATCACCCCACATTCGGGTGGCTTAAAGCAACAGAAACGTGTTCTCTCCCAGGTCTGGAGGCCAGAAGTCCAAAGTCAAGGTTTCAGAAGGGCCACGGTCTCCTAAAAGTCTCCAGGGCAGGATCCTTCCCGCGTCTTCCAGCTCCTGGTGGCTCCAGGCCTTCCATGGCTGTGACTGCATCGCTCCAATCTCAGACTCCACCTTGACGTTCTTCCCTGTGTGACTCTGTCTCTGTGATTCTTCTTTTCTTCTTATAAGGACACGAGTCATAATGGATTAAGTGCCCATACTACTCCAGCATGACCTCATCTCAATGTAAACAATTATATCTGCAACACACTAAGAGGATGTCATTCTGAGGTTCTGTGTGGACACAGATTTTTGTAGGGAGTGGGGAGGTGCTCTTCAACCCAGTACGGTGTATATAAGCATCACAGGTGATGTATAAGCAGGCTGTTCTTAGCAGGAGGAGGCCAGGTGCCCCAGCACAACACTAAACAACAAAGACCCTAGGTTCCAACCCAAGTCCTGCCACTTAGTAACTATTTAACTGTGTCCAATTTCTCTAATCCCTCTAAACCTCAGTTTCTGCATCTTAAAACAGAGGCTGTCATTTATGATGTTAGGAAGTGGTGAGTATTTTAAGTGTTCCATGCATGCATGGTGGATCTGATCATCCCATCTAGGTTTAGAAAAAAGAAGGATGATGTATAAAAACACCCAGGAGCACGCGTTCTCATGCATGTCGTTTTGCATTTGCCCTTAATAACAAGAAGAGCTCAGGAAACATAATTTGGCAGTTCAGCCCTGGAAGGCTTATTCTCACCTTCCCACCTGTTCTTTCCAATAGCTCACCTTCCCCAGCAGCGGCCAGCCCTGCAGTGTCACTCATCATTGATAAGACCCTGGAAGGCGTGTCTGACCCTGGGAGCACACACACAATAGACAGAGAGACAGATGCCTCCCTGGGGAGCAGATGAGCCCAGCCCCTCCCACTTCCTCCAGATCCTGCCCTCCATCCTGGCTGGAGCCCAAGGGGCCCCACGCCCACCCAGGAGGAAGAGGCTCCGCTTCCACACCGGGTTCCAAGAGACACACCCCCACCTCAAGGCAAGTGTCGCAGTGCCAGGCCAAAGAGAAGCTGGCCACTTTTCTCTCCCACAGTAAAAATGCTATGTGAGCAGAAACCCACTGAGCTACTTAAGCGCGCAGACCTGTCTGTTTGGGCACCGATTCCTCAGCTCCACATCCAGGATACTGAAGAAGTTGGGAGTTGCAGGTGAAAAAAATCACTCAGGGCTTCCAGGTTTCTACAGCTGCTTAGCAGACACCTTACTCATCTGAGCCCTCACAGAGCACCGTGACCACAAATAGGCCAGCATTTTCATTTCCAGTCCACAAATGAAAAATGTTAGGTGCAGAGCTCTTTCCCAAGGAGGCACAGCTAATGTCAGATCCCAGGCTCTGCTCCAGGCTCAGGGCCTTCAATAATCCTGTGCTACCTAAGAAGCAGTTTTTATCCTGTGCGGTTTGTCTGGAAAGGAACACAGGCCCCATCCCAGAAGGGCTCTGCCTTCATGCTCACCCCACAGGGTCACCTCACAGGCTGTTGTCCCTTTTCTCCTGAATATATATATGTTTCATATTCAGCATATATGTTTCCACCTGAGGATCAAGAGAAGTGTGGCCCAGTAGCTGGGGAATTGAAGCAAAAATACCTAGATGTGAATCTGGTCTCTGCTGCCCCGGGCCAGTGCGCTATAGTGTTCCAATCACAGCTCATTCATAGTCATGAGAGGATAATCACCCCTGCCTGGCATCGCAGTGCAGAGGCATAAAAGCAGCATTTATAAAGCCCGATGCCATACCTCCCAGAGTGAGCTTTATCAACAGCAGCCATCATTGTGCCATTAAACACTCAAAAGGCTTTCTTTAGAGGAGAAAGGACTGTATCATTGATTAGAGGCTGGCCTGAACTTATGCAAATGTTGTTGGTGAGAAAACTTGGTGCCTGATGACTGATAAACCCAGAATGCGATATTGCTAGGATTTTTTTATAGTCCGCCTCCTATTTCCAATAACCCCCTGCTCACTCCTAAGCCACTTAGGCTGAGCAAGAGGGAATTAACCTGGGCGAGTCCAGAGCGGAAGCCTGAATGGCCCATTCATCTTTCAGTAGCTGACAATGGGTTGGATATTACTTTATAAGTTCTACAGTTTAGTGTCAATGAAGCCTGGGTGTTTTTAAAGCTCCTGTTAAGCCATCATTACTTCAGATATGTGGAAAATTCACTTGCAAGCATAACATTTTTCACAGTTTGTGATTTGTATCAGGAAGTGACTCAACTTCCTCTAGGCTCCAAGGCAGTCACAGCTGGGAAGGGGAAAACTCTGTCTGCCAAGACCAGGGGAACCAACCAGCTACACCATAAACCACACCATTGTGGCATATATCCTGCTAATCTGGCTAAAGATGACTGCAGGACCAAAATTTCCAGGGTGAGGGAGCCCTTCCAGAGCCCAGCACATTGGAAGTAAATAGACTAAGATCAAAAATCTCTATGCGTTCTAGAGCAAAACCATAAAAGCTTATACCAAAGACCAAGGGTCACATGGCATCTGACTTCTCCACAGCCACACTGGAAGCTACAAGACATAAATCAAAACTTCCTCTTAGCTGGGCATGGTGGCAGGTTCCTGTAATCCCAGTTACTCAGAAGGCTGAGGCATGAGACTAGCTTGAACTGGGGAGGCAGAGGCTCCCCAGCCCACTGCACAGGCTGGAGTGCAGTGAGCCGAGATCGCACTACTGCACTCCAGCCTGGGTGATAGAGTAGGACTCCATCTTAAAACAAACAAACAAACAAACAAACAAAAACTTTCTCAATTGTGAAAGCAAGTAATTTGCAACCTAGAATTCTATACCTGGCTATCTTACTCCATTCAGGCTACTATAACATAATGCCTTAGATTGGGTAATTTATAAACAACAGAAATTTATTTCTAGGAGTTCTGGAGGCTGGAAAGTCCAAGATCAAGGTGTCAGCAGATTCAGTGTCTGATGAGTGCTCAGTCTCTGCTTCATAGACAGCCAACCCTTCCCTGTGTATACACATGGTGGAAGGGATGGATAAGCTCCCTGGGGTACTAGTCCCATTTATGAGGGTTGAGCCCTCATGACCTCATCACCTCCCAAAGACTGCACTTCTTAATACTATTGCATTGGGGATTTGGTTCCAACATAAGAATTTTGGGGGGACAAACAACATTCAGATCATAGCACCAGCCAATCAATTAAGTAGGAAAGTAGACTGTAGACATTTTCAAATATGTGAGATCTCAGAAACGTTCCTTCACTTCTCTCTCTGAAGAAGCTACTGGAGTTTGTACTCCATCAAATTAAGAGAATGAATCAAAGAATGTGGTGAGACACAATCCAAGAAGCAGAAAATCCAGCACAGGAGAGGAGAGGAGACTCTCTGGAGGAACTCCAGGTGAAAATGCCAGGATGGCAGTGATGCACCAGATCTAGACCTCAGTCCAGACTGGAGGAGTTGGGAGCTCCAGGAGAGACTTCTTCAAGAAAAAGAAATGAAGAGTATCTGGTGTGGATGTCTTAAGTAACTGGAGGACAGTTTGAGAATAAATTAGTGATTTGTATTTGAAAAGTAGAAAAACACAATTATGAACCCCAGGAAAAACAAAAAGTCTTGTAAGCAAGAAGAGCAATCATAGTACACTACCAGGCTCAGCTGTCAATGAGGGTGACATCACCAAAAAATAAAAATGCTGAATAGGGGGACTTCACAAAACCTGCAGTGTGATTGTGCTGAAAAGAAGAGAGGATGGAAGTGCAGCCATGCATGCCTGTGTGTGTATGTGTGGGTGTGCATGCATGTGTGTGTGTGTATGCTGGAGGCAAGGAGAATAAGTGTGTGTGTATACATAAAAGGTTAATATCTGGGCTGATCAAGGCCTGGGTCTGGGCTGATCAAGGTCTGCCTGAGAAAAGACCTAAGAGTCTGTGTTCACACAGTGGTTTCCTTGGAGATGACAGTGGTTAAGATCCATGAGGAAGGGGCTGTCCACTTGGTTTGCTCTGGAACCCCTGATCTCTAGGGCTGCCCTGAAGTAGTGAGGCTGTGAACTGGCCTACTGGCCTTGGGCCTGTGTAACCAGAAAAATGTAAAAGATTGAGGGAAAACAGTCTGTGGCCTCTCTGTGTCCAGGGGACCCCACTCACCGTGGCTGTCCTCTGTGACGGCTGTGCACATCCCACATGAATGTGAGGGCTGCTGGGCTCCAGATGGATGGAGATGCGGGGCATGCTGCCTTCTCTATACCGCATCCTAAGACAGAGAGAAGCCAGCCTGGCTCAGGGTTAAAGCTGGTTGTGTCTGCTGAGTTGCATGTCAGCTCCCACCTGTCACTACTGCTGTTCTGATAAGGCAGCAGAGTTAATCCCCATTTTTAGAATGAAAGTTAATAAACAGTGTCTAAGACTGAAAAATCAAGATGTAGAAATATAAATGTGTGATTTTGAGATATGAAGATGAACTTTATATGAAGAATGAGTTGGAGATAAGGGGGTTACTGCTACTGGGGAGCAAAAAAATGGGGTATAGGCAAGAAAAGGGAGAGCTGCCCCTGCAGGGGTAAGGGCACATCTTGCAGAGAGACTCGACTTTTTACACAATGTGGATGGGTAAAGTTGATAAAAATAAATAGTATATGTACTATAATTTTTTGAAAGACAGGCAAGAAATATATAAAAAATATTGCAACTTTAGGTTCATGAAGCTTCAAGTGGCTTTTTAATGTCTTCTAATTTTCAGTGATTGTTTTACACATTTCTCATTTTGAACAAGAAGCAAAATCTCTTTGTAGGACTGAGGAGAAAAGGTACGTCGTTGCCAACACACGTCTTCTGCAGGCAAATGTTCCAAACAAATTTTAAAGCCTCTTCGTAACTAAATTTTTCTTTCTAAGCCCAAATTTAATTCTGCAGTGTGCCAAGGCAAATGTTTTAAAAGAATGTCCTTTTTCCATTATTATTGTAATTATTATTTTTAAAAATCTATATAACAGCCAACTTGAATTGCATCCCTATTCTATGCCAGGCACTGTGCTAATTGCTTTATTTAAATGATCTCATGCAAATTTTCACAACAGCTTTATTTAAAAACTGCCTTCATTACCTTCATTTTATGAGACATTCCAGGCCCACAGATATAAGCTTATTTAGGCAGCCTCATGAACAGAAGGCAGCAGGTCTGGACATAGCTGGGACACAGCCAGGACACAGACTAAACCTCTTAGTTTATGCTAGCCTGCCTTCGCCTTATTTGTATTACATTGACACAAGGACATTAATCAGACATGCTAAGAATGAATCCCTGCCACCCCGATTGTCAGCCACACATGCTTATTGAGACCAAATCATAAACCAGCACTGAGCTATTTCCTGTGAGAAATACAAGAGTTTCAAATCAGTTTCCTGCTTCTGAGGGCCTAAAGACAGGTGCATTAGTCAACTCCGGTCGCCATAACAAAATACTATGTACTGGGTGGCTTAAACAATAGAAGTTCTTCTCTCACTGTGCTGGAGCCTGAAATTCTGAGGTCAAGGTGCTGGCAGGGTTGGTTTCTCCTTAAGCCTCTGTCCTTGGTTTGAACTTGTCTCTCTTCTCCCTATGTCTGCATATTTTCTCCCCTCTGTGTCCTAATCTTCTCTTTCTCCATTTTTTTTTTTTTTTTTTTTTTTTTTTTTTTTTTTTTGAGACAGAGTCTGGTTGTCACCCAGGCTGGAGTGCAGTGGCATAATCTTGACTCTCTGCAACCTTCGCCTCCCGGGTTCAAGCGATTTTCCTGCCTCAGCCTCCTGAGCAGCTGAGACTACAGGCGCCTACCACCATGCCTGGCTAATTTTTGTATTTTTAGTAGAGACGGGGTTTCACCATGTTGGCCAGGCTGGTCTCGAACTCCTGGCCTCAAGTGAGAACACCTGTTATATTGGACTAATACCCTCCTGCATGATCCTATTTTAATGTAATCACCTCTTTAAAGGACCTGTCTCCAAATACAGTCACACTCTGAGGTATCGGGGCTCCAACATATGAAATTGGGAGGACCTAATTCAGCCCCTAACACTACGGTTAATTGTTCCGATGTGTGCAGTGTACAAGACGACTTAGATGGGTTCAAAAGCTGTGAGAACCTGAGGCCCATGCTGCCCAGTCTTCGGTCCCTGCCCCTAACGCTCCCACAGTGCCCATCCACAGCCTCATTTATTCAGGCTTTCTCTGGCTGAAACAGGGCACATGCTCTCAAGAGGTCCAAGGGACCATGGCCTGCCACTGGGTGTCTGGCAAGTGCATTGAGTGGACAAGGTGCTGGCCAGCCTGTGTGGGTGACAGAGAAGGAGCTGAGAAAGTGGCCCCACAGGTGACTGCTGAGCCAGGTATCCAGGTTAGAGGTCTGAGGCCTATCAGGGCTGTCATAGAACCCTGGTGTCCCCAGGGAGCTTGCACAGCCTCAACTTCCCACCCTGGTGTGAGAAGCCCCCTCCTGCTGAGCTGACCCTTCCTTTCCGCAGCTCTGGTGCCTGTCTACATGTGTCCCATCATTTGGGTTCCCTGTGGGCTTTGGCCACGTGTAAACACACTTCCACAAGGACAGTGCTCTTAGCCCAGGTTCCCAATTTCAGATCTAAAAAGGCAGCTAAGGATTAAACTGAAGAGCCAGTTGAACTTTATAAATTTCCTCTAGATTTCAAAGCACCAAGAAGAAAGGGGCAGCAAGCTTGTGAGGCCAAGATATAAGCATTTGCCCTTGAACTGGAGAAGTCTCGTTGCTAATGGCCTGTCCTTGTGAGTGTCCACAACTGCAAAGTCTAAACTTAAGAATATCTTCGCCTGTGGGTGTCCACAGCTGTGAGCACCCATGCCTGCGATGTCCGCACCAAACAGTGTCCCTGCCTGTGAGCATCCACATCTGTGAGGTGTGCACAGCACAGGACTCTGCCAAGGAGGCAAAGCTTCAAAGTGGGGCTGCTAACCAGCAGCATGGAGATCCCCTAGGAAGCTGTTAAACACATGAGTTCTCAGTACCGCTCCTGACCCTCTGAGTCAGGCACTATGGGGTGGAGTGCAGCTGTCTGTGTTCAGCACACCCTTCAGGTTGCTGATACAGCTGAAATCAGAGGGTGATGCTGCCCTGAAAGCAGCTGGAAGATTTGGGTTTCTTTCTTTCTTGCCCTGACTGGGGCAACAGCACAACTGGCTGACCAGAGCCGTGGATGCCTTCATGGTGAAACTTCAACTCTAAGCACATACCGGGCAAAAAAGAAGTTTGCAGGGTTTTCCTGCTTACAAAGCACAGAAAGACTCTATTCAATTTATTTATTTTTCACTTTCTTTTGAGACAGAGGGCAGGGTTTTTCTGCTTACAAAGCACAGAAAGACAGTATTCAATTTATTTATTTTTTCATTTTCTTTTGAGACAGCCTGTCACCCAGGCTGGAGGGCAGTGGCGAAATCTCAGCTCACTGCAACCTCCACCTCCCAGATTCAAGTGATTCTCCTGCCTCAGCCTCCTGAGTAGCTGGGATTACAAGTGCACACCATCACACCCAGCTATTTTTGTATGTTTTAGGTAAACACAGGGTTCCATCATGTTAGCCAGGCTGGTCTCAATCTCCTGACCTCACGTGATCCACCCACCTCAGCCTCCCAAAGTGCTTACAGGAGTGACCCAGCGCGCCTAGCCTATTTTTCTTTATTTCTAACAGTAACCATGCAGGAGCTAGTACTATTAGGCCCCTGCAGTGCCAAGAACTGAATTCATTTGCCCAAGGCCACACCTGAGGAGGCCTGAACCCAGAAGGAGGGAGGCCAAACCCCAAGCTTCTCCTGCTCTGCTGTTTGGTGGGGAGCAGCATGTCCCAAACTCTAAAGCACACCCACGCCTGAGGAACTTGCTAATGTGCAGATTTTGATGCAGTAGTTCTGGCTGGGTCTGAGGTTTTTTGTGCCAGGCCAGCTCCCATGGGAGGCCCATGCTACTGGCTGCAGCCCTCAAGAGCAGTGGTTGTGCACTTGCCTACTTGCCCTTAGGCTAGTTTGAATTTCTGTATTATAATAAGATTTTTATTTGGTTTCCTCAAAAAGCAGACCTCAAGACAGGGACTTGATTGCAAGGAATCTATTCAGGAGGTAATCTGGGAGGCACAAGTGAGGCATTTGGGAAAGAAAGGGAGATAGGTAAAGAGAAGTGTCATCCAGTGAGCACTGACAAGGCTCTAGACGTCTGCCCCAAGGATGGGAAGCCAAGCTAAGTGTGCATCCAGCACTCTGTTGGCTTAGTTCTCTTGTAGGCTGTGGTACAGGAAAGTCTTGGGCAGAAAACCTAGACTCAGGGTGAGAGAACTGGCCAACTGGGCCGCCCAGCTGCTCCGGAGTGGGTCAGGAGCCGTGGGAAGGCAAACAGTGGCTGCTCAACAGCCAAACACTGCTGTAGCCTGCATGACATGTCAGCTCTAGAAGGAGCCTCACAGGCATCACCTCTTTCTTGTCACATCCCTACCTATGAGCCAGGTAGTAGGAAGAGTGGGTAGGAGGAAGGGGGTTGGGAGGTAGGAGACAGAGCAGGTGGAGGTAGGATGGGTAGGAGGAAGGGCGGGTGGGGGGTGGCGGGGAGGCAGAGCATGCAGGAGGCAGGGCAGGTGGAAGGATAAGTTGGAATAAGAACTGGTGAAAGGAAGATCCAGTGGGAGGAAGGGCCGGTGGGACGTAGGGCTAGTAGTCCACTCCTGCCTTTTAAGATGCTAAATGATTCATCAAGTGCACCAAGCCTGGGAGTGAGAAAGCCAGGACATGAATTCTGCTTTCTGAGTCTTTGACCCCAGTTAGTGCACACCTCACACTTGGACCAGTTTCCTGGAGACATCCTGTGGCCCCCACCCTGATGCCCTTTGTTCCTGTGGGTGAAATCACAGATGCTTTGTTTTTCTAAAGTGCAGCATCTTCCTTGGGCTTAGTTTACACAATGAAACTCCACCTCCCACTGCCTGAGCTTCCTGGGTGGGCGTTTGGCTGGGTGTGTATTTTCTTTATTACACACCTGCATTTACAGGGTTTCTCTCTGGGCTGATTGCTGCCCAGTCTGAGGCTGCTGGTGTGGCCATCATTTCTGGAAAGAACGCCTGCCACAGGCAGCCTGCCGAAACCCCAGGACAGTGATTACAATAGGCCTGGCTTTCAGCCTTGAAGGTAGTGGTGTAGATGGAACGTGGTGGCCAACACCTGGAGGGCCAGGGTTGGAATGATCAGCTGTCACAGTGCCTGGATGAATTCGCCTCAGCATCTCTGTGGAAAACAGGTGAAGTGAGGCTCCAGCTGAACCCACCAATGGCCATACCCTGAGGAAGGGGCTGAGGCTAGGGCCCATATCCTCTTTGTTGATCCTCCTGCTTCTAGAGTCCAGTCTCTCATATTTGAGGAAGCAATTCTTACCCAGAGACTCCAGCCTTTGCCCTCTTCAGGGCAGCTCTCACTCCATAACAGTGGGATGAGTCCTGCTCAAACACAGACTGGCCCTCTTGATGTCCAGAGATGTCTCTGAGTCGGGGCCGCTTCCTCTGGGAACAGTCAACAGCAGCCTCCCCAACTCCCAGGCAGCAAGTGAGCCCAGGAGATCACTGCCAGTTGCCCATGGTCTGCAGATAGGACGGGATGGGATGGGATGGGATGGGGCCTGTGTTGTCATTAGGGAGGTTTAAAGTGGCAGGCTCACTTCAAAGCCAGGCCTCCAAATAGGTGTATGATTATCTGTGCTTCCAATCATATTAAGCCAAGCACATTTTCTAGAGGTTTGTTAGCTATAATTGGTTTCTCTGTAATACTCTGATAGCAGGAGTGGCCCAGCAGGAAGCTTCTTATCCCTTGATGTCATGCACATGTGGTTCCATGGAGGGACCCAGTGTACAAGCCAGTGGTAGGTCCCCCGAGACCATTGATCTAACCTCGATGGCTTCTTTTCAGTCAAAGGGAACGTGTTACACATGATCAGCCACAGCAAGTCTCTTGCTAGAAACTCACTGAGCTTAGAGTGTGGCTTTCTTAGCAACTTTGGCCTTGAAACCTACCTGAACTAAAAGAAGTCTTTCTACTTTAAAGAAAGGTGAGAATGGCCCAGCACAGCCCTGGACACCCAGCAGGCAGGTGTGTTGCACAGAAAAGCAGAGACATTGGCCTGAAAAATACAGCACTGCAACCTCACCTCCAGTCATCCACCAGCCCAGTGACCTTAGGCCAATGGCTCCATCTACATGTCCACTCCTTTGAATATAACTACAGGCACATACACTGTGCAGGGCACTATTGTGGGCACCAGGACACAGCAGGGAGAAAGGACAAGCCTCCTGTTTCCATGAACTTGCCCTCTTGCAAGGGGAGACAATCACCACTAGCAAACAGACAAATCAACCAAACAAAGCAACAAGTAGTGATGAGTACTGCTGGGGTCTGACCCACAGACCCAGGCTGCACGACGGATGAATACCGTACTCAGACACTGATATTCAGTGAAAGAGCAGCTAGGGGGACCGGCGGCTCACAGAAAGAGTGTGGCAGCCGCACGCCCTGACTAGCTGGCCCTGCAGGCATTTATTCAGCAGATTTAAGGACAAAGGCTTTGAGTCAACACACCTGTGGGTAATTAATCTGGTCACCCTCCCCCAGAGAGAACAGTCCTATAAATGATCAAAGGTTGGTCTTACGACCACATGAGTAAACAAACTATTTAGATAAGCTCCTCTACATTCCTATGTATCTATGCCCTAAGCTTTTAAGAGAATTCAGCTGCCTTCAGCCAAATCTCTTACTGAAGCTATGCAAATCTCCTGGTCTTCCAAGAAGGTTTGTATCTATTTCCTATAACTTTATGTTTATAATTTCTCCCATCGCCCTGACTGATCCCCTACAGAGTACAACATAGGAAATTCACACTGGGCTGGTGATGGGGCTGCAACCACTGCAAGGCAGTAGTGGAAAGTGGCTTCCCAAAGGAAAGGTCCTTCTTAAAACAACAATAACAACTGCATTTAACTCCCAAACCCACACCTCATTAGTAAGTTTGAAGTCTTGCTCTTAGCCTGGGCACTACATTGACTTTCTTTGTTTTTCTTATTTTTAGTGAAAGTAAATTTATTAGGAAAATAAAATAATCAAGAATGACTACTCCACAGGCAGATCAGCATACATTGCCTTTCTGAGACTCAGTTTCCTCATGTACAGCCTTCAGAGAGCAGCCACATTCATCATCAAGGCTCTGCTATGAAAACTAAAGACACGATAGAGATGTGGAGGTCTGTGGACAGGAGGTAGGGGTTCTGCTCAGCAGGGAAGTGAGGAATGAGGGTTGGGAGGTGAACTTCTCCTGTGCTGGGATGTGCTGTGTTTTCCCCACTGAATTCTGGTTATCTGATCTACAACTGTCTGGGGAAGCCCACAACTGTGGGGTCAAAGGTTCCCCTGTGGCACACCTTCAGGCCACTCAGGTGGGCCTCCTCGGCTGGCCACACTGTAAACAAGAAGCAAAACAGCCCAGAGGAGGCCACTGTGTGATTGTGTTTAAAATCAGTTTTGCTCAAAATACATTCCAAAGTATTTATAAGAGGATGGGGCAGAAGCCTTTTAAGAAAGCGGTGTATGTGAAAACAAGTTAGGGGAGCCTGTTTCAGCAAAGGAAATCCTTTTGGAGCTGGGAAAGCATTCATGAGGAGGGAGGGGTTGGAGCCTGAGGAGAGCAGAAGGGCCTGACGCTCTGGGAGTCAGAAGGGGTCTGGGATGGACAGAAGTGTCTGGGAATGGGGGGATGGCGCCCCACAAAGACTGGTAAAGCGAGGCCTTGTGTGGCGCTAACATCCTGCCTTGTGCTTTAGGAGGCCACTTAGGAGGTGGTGTTTGGGTGGAAGAAAAGCTTTTTGTATTTTCTTTCTGTGTTTACATTTTCTTCCTAAGAGAGGATTGGGAAAACATTTCCCCAGTCTCCTGCTGTGGGGTTATGGTGGGTGGAGGGAGAGCAGGAATAGGGACAGTGTTTATTCTTCTCAGCTCTGTGCCATTTCCTGGCCTACAAACCTTGAGCCAGTGCAGTCGAGAAATTTAGGAAAACAAAACTCACCAACCTAAAAATGTGTACAAAAACAGAGCCCCACACATCCAGAGATAAATAGCTCTGGGCCCTGGGGCCTCTGTCCTGAAAAGCCCGTTATCTTTCCCTGGCATTTCCTAAGCAGTCCTGCCTTGCAACAACTGTTTGGAAAAGGGACGGTGAGGTAAGTGGGAACACATAAGAGGTTCATTCATGGGTTGCTTTGAAGCACCATGCGCTTTTCTGGTATCGAGACTGAATAACACTTAACGTCAGTAGTAAAACATTGCTGCAATGACAGCATGGTTGAGTGACATCATGCCTTCATTCCAAAGACCTGAGGTGTTGCTCCTGAGCCCCCACTGGGGATGCAGCCCAGGTTCATGCTCTCAGGATGCACACATGCACTCTGAAAATGTTTGCTGTTAGGGCTGCAAGCCCTCGGTGCCACCAGCTTTACCTGATACAGCATCTCCATGGAGGTACCATGAAGCATTCAGGGTAGCCCCCCAAAATGAGACACAACTGCTTAGCTGGACTGACTTATTCCCAAGACTCAGAGGCTGATTCAGTAAATAGAGGGCCATGTGCTCAGGTTTGTTCTTGTCTGCTTGTTCCAATCTCTGTTTCCCCCTTTACAGCTCTCTCACAACTTCTAATGTGCATCTCTCTTTTGATACATGAAACTTCTTGAAGTTTTGAATGGCAAACTGAAGAGGTTCAGAGTATGCCACCCCAAACTTGCCACGTGAACACAAAGATTATTTGGAGCTAAAGGTATTTGAGATTCAGCAGATGCAGAAAGAAGCCTTCCCAGAGCTTCCCTTATCTGACTAAAAGCAGACACTTCTGAGAAATGAAGATGGTCATAGATCCCCATCCTGGGGCAGGTTTGTGCCATGAAGGAGCTGGAAAGTCAGTGTCAAAATGGACCTGCCCAGGCAAACCTTACTCCATCAGTTTCCCTCAATGTTTTTTCTTCCCCGAGTTTGCCATCCTCAGAAGCCTGAAAGTTTTTCTTTTGTCTTATCCCTCTTCTGTACAACTATTGATTTTTTGCTAAGGTGCTATATGAGCCCAAGTTCTAACCACTCCTTAGCCTTATTCATCATTGAATTTCCCATACGTATGTGCAATGCACATATTAATAAACTTCTCTTTGTTTTTCTCTTGTTAATCTGTGTCTTTTCAATGTAATTTGCAAGACTCCAGCTGAAGAATTAAGAAAGGGAGGGAAAAATAATTCTTCAATATCTCAATATCATGTCACCTGGACCATTACCAATGTGGAAAGCAAGCCTCTCAGTATTAAAGGGGGAAGTCAGGTTTCGAAAGGGTAGGTATTGTGTGAGACACAAACATAAAGAAAGGTGGATTCCTGAATATCCTCAATGGTTATCTGAGTTTTATGATTTTGGTACTTAGCAAATACTGATTTCTAACAATTAAAAACACAGAGCGGTACAAGTTTCCTAAGTACCCATTTTCAAAAGATGTTGTAACCTATCCTTGTACTATAATGCACTACAAAAGAATAGCCACCGATGGTTTGTAATCCAGGCCAGGTGACACTGCCAGCCAACAGTGAGGCCAGGGAGCAGTGTTTCCTCTATTCTTTCTTGAGGTAAATGATTTCACAATTTTGACCTAGCAAGAGACTCAAAAAACCTGTCACCATTGTGTCTGAAGGACTCCACAGCAGGAAGGTGACATGAGCGATCTGTGATTTCAGAGTGTGAAATCATCTGTGTATCCAGAATCTTGAGACCAGTGGAACCTGAGGCAGAAAGTCAAATGCCTTTGACTCCAGGGGCCTCGACAAACGTGCATAAAGTCGGGGTGCAGGTTAGCATGTCTAGCCACCCACAGCATGGCTGCATTTCTGCAGGGCTTGGTAGGTCATAGTCTCCTCTCTTCTCCCACACCTCCCACCCAGGAGGTCAAAGCATGCTGCAGACACCCCTGATAAAGGCCAGCCTGGTGAGTAGGGATTTCCAGGCCATGCTGGGTGAAAGGATAGGTGGATAGATCATGGGCACACAGCAAAGCTGAGACTGGCCCAAAATGACTGGCACATCTGTCTCCTGAATGAACCCACCGTCGTCCCAAGGCAGCCAGGTCTCTGCAGAAGGAGGGCACTGAACTGCCCTGAACAAGCAATGAGAACTGGACAGACAGGATGTGTGTGAAGTACTCTCCAAAGGGCATGGGCTGCTACAACACAGCATGGAGTTCACTTCGCCTGGGGATGTGGAATGTTTATAAAGTGCTGCATTAGCCACCCCTGGCCCTGATACAAAAGTAAGAATCCAGAGCTCCAACGCCAAGGCTTCCCTTAGATGAGGTCACCAGGGAGCAAACCCTCCTGTGGTTAACACAATTATCCTATTTTCTTTTATTTCCGTAACTCTTCTAGATTCACAGTCGGTAGTGTTGAAGGACTATGATAAATAGGCGCTGTCACTCAGAAGTTAGGTGCGCTGGATTCGGACACCAGATCTGGTGGCTGAAGCACATCCGCCCTCATCCAAGAAATCTGGCCCAGAAGCTGTAAGGCATGGAGATGCCCTCACACCTCACGAGGGACATGAAAGAGGATGGCACAGTCTCCAGGTACTGGCCATCGGGTACCTCTGAGCTTTATAACTACCTGTGAGGTGTGAGGCAGTAAATCTCACTGAAAAGTGTTGAAACCTAGGCTCAGTCTAACTTGCTCAAAGTCACATGGTAAATGGTAAGGCTGCTGGGATGAAAGCTAGCTCTTTCTGGGTCCAGTGTCAGTGTGAGACCCCTCTGTGTGACATGAAGAACATCCTCTAAAGAGAGAGAAAAAGGGAAGAGTGAGCAAGAAGAATAGAGAAGAGAAAATGCATGCCCCCCAAAACTCACCCATTTGCCAACCAGCTCTATAACCCTATGCAGGTCACTGGACCATTCTGGAATTTAATTAACCTTCTCTTGAAATTCTGCACACGGATTCTCAGTGGGGCTCAGACATCTTGGATTTTTAATGAATGTCCTTGAGTGATTCTTACCATGACATGAGTTTGAAAAACACAACCACAAAGTGTCTAAAATCCTATAGATTATAATTAAATGTTCATAGTGCCCCATAGCTCCAAGTGCAAATAGACCCCACTTAGCTATTGTAATAAGACTTTGCACCACATTTTTGGGAACTGTCTGTACAGGCCAATCCCATGCCCCAGTAGTCTCCCCCTTAAATGAACTCAGGGATTACCCAGAGATATTCTAAATGCAAATTCTGATTCAGAGGGTCTGGTGGGGTGGAGGTTTTGCATTGCTGACCTGTCAAACCCTGGGAAAATGAGGCCATGACATGTGTGGACAACACGCTCCCTGGTGACCTCATCTAAGGGAGGCCTTGGCGTTGGGGCTCTGGATTCTTACTTTTGTATCAGGGCCAGGGGTGGCTAATGCAGCACTTTATAAACATTCCACATCCCCAGGCAAAGTGTACTGTCAATCATACTGGTCCAGGGACCCCACTATGAGCAGCAAGGATGTGGAGCACCTTTTCCAAAACTGCCTGTGAGGCATGGGGCACAGTGGGCCCAAGCATGGACCCCCTTGGTCCTTGGGGCATTGGGGCAGCCAGCCTCAGGAGGCCAGAGCAACAGCCGTTGATTACCCCAGGTCATCACAAATGTTTGTCCCATAAATATATTTTTCTTGTGTATCTTGACATAAAGTTTCAAAGTTCTGCATAGCCCTGTGGTTCTTAGCATCTACTGGGGCACAGACTCCAATGAAAGCAATGGGATCCCTTACCCTAGAAGGTAACTCACAATATAAAAAGCTTTGCCTTCAATGTCAAGAAGTCTCAATTCTCAAACATTACTATGCCTGCAATGTTTCCATTATGCAGTTTTGAAACCCTGTGGGCACATCCACTCCTCATGGCCTGGAGTGTCTCAGGACTGAGTCTAAGGATGGGTTTCTAAGTATAGCCCCTTGGTGTCAGAACTTTGACCCTCATCATATGACTCCACCAAACAGCAGTGGAAATGCACACATTAACTCTGAAAGCAGTGGTGACGCAACCTGCATGTTGTCAGAGACAAAGTTGTTTCAGCAAAACACGCCCACTGCAAGAAACTGTCAACACTGAATTTAAATTGTTTTGAGTTTATTTATATTTAATTTATAAATGTGGGTTGGTTTCATAGTGATCTAAGGCCTGTAAGCACCAAGGATTTACATCTACTTTGAGGTCTGTACAGATTTAGATAAATTACAATAAAATAAGTCAACACCAAAAAAGAACAAAAATTCTTTTGCCATTTGAAAGGAATTTGCACAATTCCAAATTTGAAAAACGCTGCCCCATGAGTCCCCAAGGTGTGCCAGAAACTCAAACCCTCTCTTCCTACAGATTTGCTGCAGAGCAGCCTCAGCTCAGCAGGCTCCATGCCTACCTAACCTGAGGTGCCGGGTCTGCGCCACAGTGAAGTGGATGGGGTGCTTATGAAGCTTAAGGGCTTATGAAGTGGATTTTGCCTGTGACACATTCCCCATGTTTTGGCATCAGAAGCTGGCCCTGTGATGTTGCCTGTGCGCTGTGAGCTCAGGGCCTCCAGCTGCCCTGATACCCTCATGCTTCTCCCATTTACCTCTCAGTCTACCAGTTATTTCCACCACTGGGGTCTCTTCTGTCGGAAACATAGATCACCACCTTTGACAAAAAGGCAAAGACAGCAAAGGAGAGGAGGGGAGAATGGAATTCACTCTGCGTTCCAGCCACGGACCAGGTACTTAATCTACACATACACAGAATTAACCACTATCATCTTTTCAGACTAGGGGGCTGAGGCTTAACAGGTTTAATTTCTTACCAGGGTCACATAATCAGTGAATGGAATAGCTGAAATGAGAATGCAGGTCTCTGCAGCTCTTTCCACATGGCCCACTGTGCCTTTGGATAACTTAATTCATGACAGCACTTCATTTTCTAAACAAATTCCTGATGAATGGGAAAGAGGAGGTTTTGAAGGGAAAGGAAAAATACTAGAAACATGAGGAACAAAAATCTTAGAACACAGAGAAATATCTCAAGGAGGAGAATGAGTAGACATAGCTGGGGTGTGTCTGTGGGACAAAGAACAACTTGCTCAATGAGAGGACTTGGGAAGTTGAGAGAGAGAAAACTCACCAGGCCAACTCCACTGTTGTCCTGATTTTCTTAGGTTCCCACTGGAAACATCAGTAATACCTGCTGATTTATTTAGGTGCTTATATAAGGTTTCACCAGTTTAAAGTAGTGCTCAGCTGGTTATGTATTCCATCCAACCATCTAATGAGTCTTAGAAAGTGGATTAGTCAGCGTCTCCAGAGAGACAGAACCTGTAGGATTACAGGCACATCTCATTTTATTGCTTTTGCTTTATTATGCTTTGCAGACATTGCATTCTGTACAAATTGAAGTTTTATGGAAACTTCATAGTCTTGAGCAAGTCTACGGGTGCCATTTTTCCAACAGCATGTGTTCACTTCATGTCTTGATGTTACATTTGGTAATTCTTGTAATATTTAAAGCTTTTTTGTCATTATTATATCTGTTACAGTTGTCTGTGATCAGTGATCTTTGATATTACTATTGTAATTGTTTTGGGGCACCACAAACTGCACCCATATAATACAGTAAATTTAATCAATAAACACTGTATTGTATATATTCTGCTCCACTATCCAGCTGTTCCCGCATCTCTCTGTCTCACCTTGGGCCTCTCTATTCCCTGAAGCACAACACTATTGAAATTAAGACAACTAATAACTCTACAGTGGACCTCTAAGTGTTCAAGTGAAAGGAAGAGTCACACATTTCTCACTTTAAACCAGAAGCTAGAAATCATTAAGCTTAGAAGATAGGCTTCTTGTGCCAAACAGTTATTCGAGTTGTGAATGCAAAGGAAAAGTTCTTGAAGAAAATTGAAAGTGCTACTCCAGTGAACATATGAATAATAAGAAAGTGAAACATCCTTCTTTCTGAATTTGAGAAAGTTTCAGTGGTAGAGTTAGAAGATCCAACCAGCCACAACATTCTCTTAAGCCAAAGCCTAATCCAGAGCAAGGCCCTCTGCTCTTTAATTCAGTGAAGGCTGAGAGAGGTGAGGCAGCTGAAGAAGAAAAGTTTGAAGCTAGCAGAGATTGCTTTATGAAGTTTAAGGAAAGAAGCCATTTGTAAAAGCCATAATGTAAAAGCACAAGAAACTGCAGCAAGTTATCAAGATCTAACTAAGATAATTAATGAAAGTGGTTAAACTAAACAGATTATCATAGACAAAACAGCCTTCTATCGCAAGAAGATGCCAGCTAGAACTTTCATAGCTAGAGAGGAGAAGTCAGTGCCTCGCTTCAAAACTTCAAAGGACAAGCTAACTTTTTTAGGGACTAATGCAGCTGGTGACTTTCTTAAATTAAAGTCAATGCTCATCTTCCATTCTCAAAGTTCTAGGGCCCTTAAGGAGTATACTAAATCTACTCTACCTGTGCTCTATAATTGGAACAAAGCCTAGGTTACAGCTCATCTGTTTACAGCATGGTTTCCTGAATATTTGAAGCCCACTGTTGAGAAATACTGCTCACACACACACACACACACACACACAAGATTTATTTCAAAATATTACTGCTCATTGACAATGCAGCTGGTCAAACAAATGCTCTGATAGAGATGTTCGAGATTAATGTTGTTTTCACACCTGCTAGCATAATATCTGTTCTCCAGCCCATGGATCAAGGAGTAATTTCAACTTTCAACTCTTATTATTTAGGAATTACATTTTACAAGGCTATATCTGCCATAGATAGCATTGGTCTTATGGAACTGGGCAAAGTAAATTGAAAACCTGTAAAGGATTCATATTCTAGATGCCATTAAGAACATTCATGCAGCAAGTTATTAAGGGAGATTCATGAGAGAAGGTCAGAATATCAACATTCACAGGAGGTTGAAAGTTGATTCTAAGCCTCATGTATGACTTTGAGGGATGCAGGACTTCAGTGGAGGAAGTAACTGCAGATATGGTGGAAATAACAACAACAACAGCAACAACAACAAACTAGAATTCGAAGCCGAGCCTGAAGATGTAACTGAATTGCTGCAATCTCATGACAAAATCTAAACAGCTACAGAGTTGCTTCTTATGAATGAAAAAAAAAAAAAAAAAAAATAGTTTCTTGAGACGAACTCTATTCCTGGTGAAGATGCCATTGAAGATTGTTGAAATGACAGTAAAGGATTTAGAATATTACATGAACTTAGTTGATAAAGCAGTGACAGAGTTTGGAAGGATTGACTCCACTTTTGACCTTTTATTTTTGTGTTTTAATCTTGTATCATAGTGCTTTTTTTAAATTTTGGAAATAATATTAAACTTAGAGTAAATTACAAGAATAGTACAAACAATGTTCATTTTCTTTTGTGCAAATTCACTATCATTAACATTTTACCTCATTTGCTTAATCATTTATGGGTGTGCATGCGTTCTTTCTCTCTCTCTCTCTCTCTATATATATATATGTATATACACATTTATACATATGCCACACACATATTATTTTGTAACCATTTGAGATGAAGTTGTAAACATTATAGCTCTTTGCTCCTAAATATGTCCCTTTTTTTTTAATTTAACTGTCATACACAGCATGTTCATCAGGAATAGTTTCCATCTCAACAAACCAATCTTTTTGCTCATTCATAACAAGCAACTATTTATCTGTTTAGGTTTTATCATGATATTGCACCACTATATGAAAATAAAAATTAAAATATGTATAAAGGAGAAAATAAGATCATGTGTAACAGTCCACTGAGAGGCTGTTAGTATTCCCGTTTAGTCTTCTAGTTATTTCCCTGGATGTTTTAATGTATATATTTAGTGCAGGTTTCTTACATGCATATGTTGCGTAGCAGTGATGACTCCAATTTTGAGAGAAGTTCTATTGTGGGTAAAATGCTGTCAAACAACATCACATGCTACAGAAAATATTTTGTGAAAGAGAGAGCCAATTGCTGCAGCAAACTTTATTGCTGTCGTATTTTAAGAAATTGCAACAGCCACCCCAGTCTTCAGCAACCACCATCCTGACCAGTCAGCAGTCACCAATACTGAGGCAGATCATCCACCAGCAAAAGTATTATGAGTCACTGAAGGCTCAAATGATCATTAGCAATTTTTAGCAATAAAGTATTTTTTAATTTAGCTATGAACATTTTTTTAGATATAATGCTAGTACACTCTTAATAGACTACAGTATAGTATAAACATAACTGTTACATGCACTGGGAAACAAAAAAGTTTGTGTGACTCATTTTATTGCAATAGTCACTTTATTGGGGTGGTATGGAACCAAACGCACAACATCACTGAGGTATGACTTTATATGTGCATGTATATATTTATATATAAGAGGGGATTTATTTGGAGTAATTGGCTCACCCAGTTATGGAAGTCAAGTAGTCCTATGACAGGCTGCTTGCAAACTGGAGACCATGGGATGCCAGTAACATGGCTTAGTTCAAGCCCACAGGTCCCAGAGTCAGGTGATGGTGTAACTCTCAGTCCAAGGCTGAAGGCCTCGGAAACTGAGGCAGCCTGTGTAAGTCCTGGAATCCCAAAGCCTGAGAGTTTGGAGTTCTGATGTCCAAAGACAAGAGAAGAAGAGCGTGTCTCAGCTCTCAGAGACAGGACATCGCCTTTCTATTCCATTGAGGGTGGGTCTTCCCCACTCAGTCCACTGACTCTCAAGCCAATCCCCTCCAGAAACACCCTCACAGACACACCCAGAAGTAATACTTTACCAGTTCTCTGGGTAATATTTAATCCAGTCAAGCTCACATCTAAAAGTAACCATCACAGGAGGGTAGAGAATATGCAGTCATGCACCATGTAACATTTTGGTCAACAACAGATCACATATACGATGGTAGTCCCGTAAGATTATAATACTATATTTTTACTATACCTTTTCTTTTTTTTTTTATCATTTCTTTTTCTTTCTTTCTTTTTTTTTTAATTTTTTTTTTTATTATACTTTAAGTTCTAGGGTACATGTGCATAACTTGCAGGTTTGTTACATATGTATACTTGTGCCATGTTGCTGTGCTGCACCCATCAACTCGTCAGCACCCATCAATTCATCATTTATATCAGGTATAACTCCCAGTGCAATCCCT